>NW_009206887.1:0-1991 GCF_000690835.1 Fulmarus glacialis | reverse complement strand
TTGTTCTGGTAAAAAATACTGGTTGCCTTTGCCAGGACTTCTCCTTTGCAAAATGCAGCTACTTATTAAGGACTGTGTGTTACTGTTCCAAATTATTTTAAGATTTGTTTAACAAGGGTTGCTTGGTCAAAGGTTGTAAGAGGCTTAGAAATTATTTCTCTTGCATTGACACAAGTCCTCCCAGATCTGAAATACTAAAATGTAAAAAGAGAGTCTGCCAGAGGGACGAACTTGTCCAAGACGTGAGAATTCATTAAAAAAAGGCTCTGGTTCGGATCAGAATTTTATGCTCTCTCTTACACTTCTCTGAAAGATTGGGTAGCTTGAATATGTAGAGTTAACATCACCTACATGCTGCTGTGATTTCAGTGATTTAATATGAATTTCCCAAGGAGTGTCCCAGGAGGTTTTTGAGGGTTTCCATTGCATTGCTGTGTAATCCATCTTTTAGAGGAAGTATAAAAAAACCCTTCAAATAGAAAATTCTGTGTGTTTCCTTGGGTGTGACTTGGCTTTAATTTCAAGCATTTCCTACAATGAATTATTTTGAGGTTTCAAACAAATTATTGGGGTTTTTTGTTTGTTTTCCCATTCTCGCTTAAATGTTCAAAATTCGGTAACTGCATTGTTTACAATTGTTTCAGTTCAGATTGGTTACAAATATATGTGTCTCTGTATATATTACATATACATAGTAATAGGAAAGCAGAAATGTGTGTAACATAGTGAGACAGTATGTTGTTCATTGTTGTTCATTATTCCCTGGCTAGCTTTTTCTTTAGTGAGGGTTTAGGTATAAAAATTATTACGAAAAACGTGTCTGCTGCATGCAATTCAGAGTTGAACATAAGAAGGAGGAGGCATATTGGAGACAGCTGTGATTAGTTCTCCAATTTTCTAGTATTAAATCCATTAAGTATTTACTGTCTTACCTAATGAAGAGATGGGGAATGGTCATGAATCAGCAGGGAGGACTGGTGAGCAGTCATTTTCACATTACCCAGCTTCTAAGGAAGTTCCTTCACAAGCAATGAGGAGTTTGATGTGTTCTAGTGAAAGATGAACACAGAGCCGTGTTCTGGAGAAAGCAGATGGGACGGGGGTTTGGTTCAAGGAGCTGATGGGTAGACGGTGATACCAGCAGTCGGCGGGAGCAATTTAGCTTAAGTGATTTATGGGGCTGTTTGGAACACTTCACTGAGTCACTACAAAAAGGCCTCTTCAGGTGATTTACCAACTGCAGTAGAGGTGTCTTGAATGCGTTGGCTGTTCAGCTCTCTTGTTATTCTTCATTTATCATCTGTCTTTATGTGCTACTAGCATGTGATTACCTTGAGGAGACCTTTGAACATCACTTCAGCACTCTTCACTGTAAATAATGAATGCCTTGCTATTATTTATCGAAAGGGACTGCTAGGCAGCATTTGTCTTTTTTGGTCGCTGAAATACTTTAAAAAATGGAAATGCCAGTAGCTATGGGAAGTTGTAGCATGTTCATCTATGTGTCCATATGGTAGAATATGATATGTCCTTCACAGCACAATGAAACATGATTGTGCCTAATTCCAATTTCTATGGCATTCCCATTAATGATGTCTATTTAAGACATCCATTAAAGGCCTTTAATGTTAATTAACCGGACTATGCCAATAAAGTTCTATTAGCTTTCCCCTATTAATTTAATATTATAGGCATTTAAGAGATGTCTTAATTAGATGTTACACTGAAGGCTATGAGCAAAATTAAAATTAAGTCATTGTCCTGAAAAGAAAGTTTCTGCTATGATTTATGTTTTCTACCACTTTGCTTGTTTTTCCTTCTGGCCTCTCACAGGAAGCCAAGGGATTTAGTTTCAGAGAACATTGTGAAGAGTAATGGGTACTAGGTAGGGTAATAACTTGGGTCTAACTTCTTTAACACATCCTATTCTTACTTCACAGATGTATGAAGTTGGGTGGGAGCGTTGGTCTGCTTGAGGGTAGGAAGGCTCT
>NW_009206886.1:0-2115 GCF_000690835.1 Fulmarus glacialis | reverse complement strand
ATTTAAAATCCCTGCAAGGTGAGTTGCATTTATTTTTCACATACAGTGAGTAAAAAGAGGTTCTCCTTTTCGGTAGGGAAGGAAGGGGCCCCTAATACGCACATGGTGATGTGCCATTGTAGTCTCCGCTGTATTTCTAGTAGCTTGTAGAGTCTTTGGAATTCAACCTTTTCATTCAGTCAGGTCACCTAACTGCACTCTGCAATACCTAGCTCTTGGCACGCTAGCCTCCAGCGGGTCAAAAAGCACAGTACTTAGCGGGCAGCCCTTTCACCTGACAGCTTCCAAACAGCTGGAGCTTCTGCCTTGTTACCACACCAATGCATCACCCCTGCACTGATCCCTTTTGTGCTTATCCCCATTTACAATACAATGCCGAGAGTTCCTGGTCCTAAGAATTCATTTTGAAAAGCCAGCTGCCTTCACATGTCAATCTTCTAGAAGTCTCCTCCACATATACTAGAATCCAGAATACATTTATCTTAAGAAGCCTGCTTTTTCTGCCTATAGAAATTTCCCTTCGTCTTAATGGCCATGTATCTCAGCTATCTTTTATTCTCCTGTACATGACCATCTTTGTCTTGTCCACACCGGTAATGTAGGTCAAATCATTCCACACTCCTCTGGAAGACACTAACCATACTCTGCATATCATTCTCAGCATCAGATGGACATCATCACTGAGCTGCAGACTGTAAAAGCGTATGGCAAGAAGATCAAAACAGAGGACTTTGGCCATCACAACTTCATACATCCCAGAGGGCAAGCAGGAAGGTGACAGGAGGCTGTTTGCTGCCAATTACTGTCTCGAGCCACTACATTTTCCTGCTGTTTATCAGGACTGCCAAGCTTGCTTCTTCAAAAATATTATTTGGCACATCTCAGAACCATCCATAGCCCACTGAGCTATGTAAGACAACAGAGGCAAAGAAGATCTTCCTCATGACCTCTGTATTTGTTTCACAGGTGGTTTGAGGCACTGAACCCTGCACCATTCCTCTATTTTTAAGAAACTAGGTTGCCTTCTCACATTGTTCTTCTTTTTTCTTTCAACACTTTTAAGAATAACTCGAGACTTTTCTCAGGGGGATGATCAGTGAAGTGACCAACAATCGAAGACCAGTAATAATCTGCACAATACTGCAAGTTGCCATTTTAGTGCATCCTCATCAGCCTGACTTTCACTGTTCTTCAGTGATCTTTTATTCTCTGAAAATATTATTCCATAACATATGCAGATATCTAGCAAAATCAATGTCTCCTGCTATGGTCAGTGTTGTTACTATGCCACAGGCCCATGTTTTATAACAAACCTCACTACAAGCTCCTCGCTCCTCCAAGCCACCTCCCAACCATTTGTCAGTGCTTATTGCTGTTGTGCTCTGGCACTTTTTAATCATCAATCTTTTAATGTCTTTTCAGATGTTTCAGCCAGACAATAAGCCAAATAGTCATCAGTAGAGGATTTCTGCAGCAAGACTATGCTTCCCACCAAGACTAGCATGCCTTTCTCCAGTTATGAATGATGGAACTCAATAACACAGGATGATTTGCAACCCAGAAGTACAAATGGGTTCAAAAAGGTAACGGAAGAATTTATAAAGCATATTGCATTAGTGTTTATGGTCACCTGAATGCAATCTCTGGCTCAGGAAACCCACCTGTTTGTCGTTAGGAGATAACGCCAGAAGCCTGTTCAGAAACAGGACATGTACCATGCACCCTCCTAGAAATCTGCTATTAGGCATTACCAGCAACAGGTGAGCTGCCCTGCCTGGTCTGACCCCAGATTTGATGCAGCTGTGACACAGGCTGCTGCTCTGCCAGGGAGGCCATTGAGCGGGGGGACTGAGGCGCTGCCGGCGGCGTGTCAGCCGCAGGCACTGGCTCCGACGCCCTCCACTTCAGCACGTTACATAAGCGACTGCAGGCAAGGTCACTGTCACTGTCTGGCAACCCCGCTAACAACAGCCCTGCTTACGAGCTGGTGGAGGCACTTAGACCAGGAATTTCCAAATTCAGTGCCCCCAGTTCACACCAGGCCGAGGCCGTTCCCGGGGCGAGAAGCCGCGGGGCAGAGGCCGCCAACGGCCGGCGCGGGGCAGGAAGGACCGG
>NW_009206885.1:526-940 GCF_000690835.1 Fulmarus glacialis | reverse complement strand
GCTGCCCCGGTGCCGTCAGCACGGTTGGGTGCGGGAAGGATGGCGCCTGCACGGCCGCGGGTGCTGCCCGCAGGCAGGAGATCGGCCCTGTGGGCCTCTGCCCTTTCCCACGCCGCGCTGTGCTCCGGGGGAGGATGGGAGAGCCAGAGCTAAACTCATTTCCCAGCTCTGCCACCATTCTGTTTCCCAGGGTGAGTCAGAGTCCCTGCGGGCAGACCCCTCTCCCTCCGGGGTCACCGCGCTGCCTCTCCCCTTTCTCCCACCCTCCCGGGTGCTCGGAGCAGGCGCGTTTCCGCACACGGGGCACCCAGCGCAGCCTGGCCGTGCTCCCTGCCAGCCCAGATGTCCCCCACGGGTGCACAGCCAGTGGCAGGGGGGGGGAGGGGTCCAGCCTCCTGTACAGCCGCGCAGGCC
>NW_009206885.1:0-242 GCF_000690835.1 Fulmarus glacialis | reverse complement strand
CTGGGTCTCCTCGCCACCGTCCGGGCTCACTCGGGTCTTGCTGGAGGCTGGGAAACAGCTGCAGAAATGGGACCAAAGTACCTGGGGCACAAAACGCTCTGGTGGCCACAGGGGCGAGTGGCTGCCTGGCTTTTGTCACCGTCACCCAGGTGCAGGCAGTGAGACAGGGTGCTCTGGGCCAGACAATGCCCCACGCTCTTGGGGGCATGGCCAGGAGCCCCAGGGGTGGTGGTGGGCATGCA
>NW_009206884.1:28223-43801 GCF_000690835.1 Fulmarus glacialis | reverse complement strand
GAAACTTATGATATTACTCCCTATCACAAGAAACCCCAGTCCACAGGCCTTCTTGAATAAGATGTATCCTGTGACTCTGCCGCTGACACAAAGACAGTTTAGAGGATGTCAGCAGAGGGTAAAGGGGATGTGTCGAGTACAAATTGTCTGACACCATAAGGAGCCAGGAGTGGCTCTTGTCCATTTGTCTCTTCCCTGATCAATTTTAAAGGCCTCTGCAGCTGGTCATATGAATCCCACCCACAGACGTGATGGCCTGGTTAAAGACTGGGCTTTCTAGTTCACAGCTGGAGCAGGATTCCCTTAGCTGCTGGCTGCCCAGGAGCCATGGGCAAGGGATGCCTGTTTTTCCCTGTACGGAGGGAGGTGAGCCCTGCCAGAGCTGTTAGCAGGAGCCCCAAGAAGCTGAGCGAAACTAAACTGTCCAACGTCCTCCAGGGTGAAATCCTTTTTAGCAGAACAGTGGCTGTTTTCACTAACTTTTACTAGACTAAGCAAATCAGCAGCATGGTAATTATAATCTATCTGTTTTGAAAACTCTTTATTACTGTCTTCCACTCAGCAAGCATAGGCTTTTGATATGTATATTGAAAACACATATGTAAGAAGGATTAGAAGTGTTTGCATGTCTAAAGTACTGCAATTCAGTTTGGAATATTAAACGAAAAACTATTTTAAAATTTGCTGCCTAGGGATACGTGAGTATTTTTGTAACAGAAACATTTGTGTAAAACCAACTCAATTTCAAATATTCATATTTTGTGAATGTGAAATTCAGCATATATATTTGATTACTGTTGGGAAGGCGTGCTGTATTGTGCTGACTGCTAATGATTGCATTGGTATTGCACCTCATTGGTAACAAAATCATGACAGTAATGCATGCCTAAAGTTCGAATGCTGCATATTTCCACCTAAGGTTTTGCAAAGAAATCAATGAGTAATGCTGAATTTGACAACTTTTTGCACTACTCCTACCTATTTTGCAAGCAGAAAAAAGCTAAATTCAGTAACAAAATATTCATTGCTAATTACTGCTTAAACCTATGTGACCTTAGATTTCCTCTGGTGTTTAGCTTTGAACAAATTATTTTTAAAAAGCCCTCACTGTGTCTTAAGTTACTGTTTTTAGCACATTTTCATGAAGTTTTGAGAGCTGTATACAGACCATGAATGTATGTGGTGTAAAAGAGGTGGAGAAAAGGCTACAGTAGATTTCAGAAGACGGTTTTGTGAGAAATGAAGACAGTAGGAAGTATTGAAACCTTTATGTCAAGTAGAAGCATCAAAGCTTCAAGCTCTGTGTGGTGTGACTTCTGCCAAAGAAGTATGACAATTCTCAAAACCAAGCAACCCCACCCACATACGCTTTGAATGTGAATATCACCTTCGTGATGCATGACGACTTGTGAAGCTCACCAAAAACACCCTCTTCTCATTTCAGTGGATGGTTTTTGGCTTTTTATTTTCTATTTTTGTATTTAGAAATTGTTAGTTTTCAGTTCTGCCCTGTTCACACCTGACTTCTAGCTTGCTCACAGACTTTCACAGCTTGAACTGCTCTGCCACTCTAAGATAGTGGGTTTTCAAAGCGTTGTTTAAAGGCAATTGTTCAGATTTGATCTTGTGCATCAAGAGTTGTTTCTTGTTTCTAGAATTTCACATAGTATATCCTTGGAAAAGAAGGAGCACCAGCAATATCTCCCCTTTAAAACTGCTCCTGTTTGCAAGGTGAAGAAATGAAGGAACCAACACCCATCCTCTTCCCAAGGGCCAGAGTTCTGCCTCAGGCTGGGAACAGCTCCTGGAACAACCTACACGTGAGGGCACTCAAGGGATGCAAAAGCCAAACAGGTCAAACCCAAACTCAAAATGAACAAAGGAGCAAAAACCCCCTGTTCTTAGCTTTCTTATCAGCACATTGCTTTCTAGGAACTTCATCTTCTGCACTTTACTTTTTACAAGAATAACCAAGTCTTGCAATAGTTTTTTTCATTTAAACTGCAAGTTTAATATATAACTAGTGGATAACATATTCTAGGAATATAGTATTATGCTAAAATATGATTGAGAACTGCAGTCTGATGCATAACATTTATTTAAAGTAGCCACGTAATTTACTGGAGCCGAGATTGTACTGAAATAGTTCTGCAGTTTCATTATCATTTCTGTAGGCAGACCTCTGATCTAACCAAGTGAGTGCTATTTTAGAAGAAAAATATTCTAAATGCCTTCCTCTTTGTGAATTACAGGGGGATAGAAGGGGAATAATTCCCTTGTGAATCAAAGGATGATATGTGTTTCTCAAGTATTTCAGGGCTACTTTCCTTGAAGCTTAAAATAGAACTTTGAGAGTTAACAAGATGCTGGGTTTCTAAAAACTGAAAGATTTCTGATCCCATGTATTCTGACAGTTTTTCTGTAGGGTTATTTTTGTCCAAACTGTGATTTTTTTTCAGCCCATTCTGTAAATGTGCGCCAGACCTCTTCTGCAAATCCATAGTGCAGGTTTAGCAGTTCTGAACGAAGTACATGTCTGTAGGCTCTCCATTGTGGTAGTCCTTCACAAATCATCCTGATATCTTACAAGCTGAGTTCCACCTCCGAAATGCCAAATTGTTGTTTTTTATATAGAGACTTTTAAAGCTGATTCAAAGTAGCTATAAATCAAAGCCGCAGCCTCTGAGTTTCCCTCTCAAAGCTAGCTTTGGAAAGCCCTTGCTCGCAGTCCTGGCCTTTCAGGCTCCAGAAACTGCAGCGAGGTATTGAGACTTGAAAATTGTTGTGAGCATCTTGGCTCTGCATCATAGCAGCAACCCAGTGATGCATGTGATGCAGGTGGTTCTTTGTTTACCTGCGTCTGCATCTACAATAGGCTATGGACAACTCTTGGCTACCTCTTTTCTATGACTCTCTGATGGGCTCTGAATGCGCAGGGAAAGGTGAGCAGAGAGGCAGCAGCGAGAGCTGCTAGAGGTTTGCTCTGTAAAACACATCCCTGCAGCGTGGATTAGATACAAGATCAGATCTTTAAGCACATATAGCTATGTTCCTGGGTTTCAGAGAACCACTAAAACGTCTGCAAATAGTTTTGGTTTTTTGCTTGTGTTGTTTGTTTGTTGGGTTTTGTTGTTGTTGTTTTCCTTAGCACTTCATATGCTGCTAATAACAGCAGCCAGCAAGCTGCTGAGATCTGCAGCATGACTTTGGCAGATTTCCTTGATAGAGGTTGAAAAAGCTTGAACTCCCCTCTACGCCTCTCCTTCCCTTGGTAGCAAAAGGACAGTTAACCTCTTAATTTGTAAATGTTTTAGTGAGAAATAGTTGGGGAACTTGCCTAAAGCTCCAAGCTGTGAGAAAGCTTCATTGGGCAAAGTCATCTTGTGTGTGGGGAAGGAAATGGCTCAGACTGTAGCCAAGGACAACTGCAAGTCTAATCCTGGTGCTGACTAAAGACAAAGTTTTCATTACATGATTATTTTTTCCCCCGTAGTAGACCTGATTGCTGATCTCTCTGATATGTTTCATAAATATCCATTGCATTTATGTGATCTGGTGGTTTTGCAGAGAAATATTCTTAAAAGCTTTATTTTGTGAACAAACTTTCTAATTAAAACTCTTCTACTGAAGGGTGCTTTCTGCTACTTTTTATTTTGGGGGAAGAGGAAGGGAATAATCCTTGCATATTGTATTGAAATAAGCTGAGAGGGGAAGACAAGCTCACTGAGAGTGTTCACTTTAGTTCGACTGTTTAAGACTCTCAGCCATGTTATCGCCGAGACCATGGGGCGCTGGCCATAAAGGTTTCATGAATTGTTGCACCGAACTCCTGTATTTCTGACTTAAACTAGATATGTGTAGGTAGTGTTAGAATTTCCCACTTTTTTTCATTTTTAGGCCATTTCTTCTTGGTACTGTGAGAACATTTAACCCATCATTTTATTTTGAAACTCTCCAAGCAATAAATGACGACTTATCTATGGTTCAGTAAACTATGCGTGCGTTTTGGCTAACTTCTCCAGTGCTGCTAGCTTTGCAGTCTGGGAGAAATTCAAAAGCTAGGGAAGGCTACTCATAACAATCCAGTGGAGCTCTGAATACTATTGTTTATTTCAATAGTAACGTGTTCTTTGGAAGGTTCTTAGGAAATATATCCTGTAGTTCAGAGCTGGTTAAAAACGAGCTGGAAAGGAGAGGGTAGGGAGCTACAAGGCCATTTGATTATGCTTTAGGCTTTAATATCTCCCTGGTCTTATTTTAGATATTTGGAGTCATACTTTGCTTGCTCAGCTAATAGTACACAAAGTGATCATTAATCAAAGTAAATAAGGTGGCCGTAGCAGGAAACATAAGGCACTGAATGCAGAGAGAGTCTGCATTGATTCCAGGGGATTTTGGACAGTCAGGTATCATCGCCGCTATGTAAATAGATAAGGATTCAGATTCATAATTAGTTTTACAGTTCACCATGCATCACCTGAGTTGTGGTAATGGTGTACGAGTCCTTAGCCTCTGATAAACACTGCTGTTTTTTAAACACAACTTTAACTCTCTTTTTCTCTTCGCTGCAAGCCAAAATTATGCATTCACACAGCTACTGTTACTCAACCCCTGGTGGGCTGCAGGGTGTTAAGCTGCCGTGGCTTCAGTGCATACGTGAAGGGTTCCCAGGAGGAGTCTGTATAGCCAAGACTAGGAAAGGGAGGTGCTATCACACAAGGTCTCCACTTGCCAGCTCCACCAGATCATCATCGGGTTTTGTGTCATGCGTACAGAAAAATATTAGTGAAGAATCTAATGAGATGATCATATGTTTAATATTTTGTACATGATGCATAAATTTTATCTGTTGTCTTTGGAAGGTTGCACCTTCAAATGCAGAAACAAGCATTTGAAGCAGAGAATGTGCTAATTAGCAAGCAATATGTAAATACACGTGCAGGAAAGCAGGCAGGCAGGTTGTGTGCAGTACCAGGGCAGGCACTGCAGTATCAGCCACAGGGGAGGAAGAAGCCCTGCTAAGCCGGCAAGAGATGTTCCACACTTGAGCTGAGAGCATTGCCACCTTAACAAAGAAATCCTGTTTTACCTCAATAGCAGTAGTTCTCACTTAAGCAGAGAGCGCCAGGGCTGTGAGCTAGTTGCGTTAGAACTGGAGGAGGATTTTTTTTGTGTTCTGTGTCAATAATGTGTTCTCATTTTCTCTCTTTACAACATTGGAAAAAAAATGTTTAAGTGATGTAATTTTTTTTGTCTGGTGATGGACTTTGTGGGTAATTGCAGCTCCTGGGCCCTCCTCACTCAAGGATCTGGTGATTTATAAACTTGGGATACTGGGACATCTTAACTCTGCAGCTCCTGAGCTCCAGGGTGGGAAGCGGCTAGTGCAGTCAGACCATACGGGCTGGCATGAGAGCTGGCTTTGCAGTGAGGAGAGGAAGGCAGCGAATGCTGGTGATGGATGATAGGTAGGAAAGCTTTGCTTTGCTGCGTGGTGTGGGAAACTCAATTCCAAGTGAGTTTATGGCATACTTGGATTTAAACCCAGAATCAGCAAAATCCAAGCACTTGGGGTCATAAACTCATAAAGTAGTTTAGGTCAGACAGGACGTCTGGAGGTCTCTGGTCCAACCCCCTGCTTCAAGTAGGGCGAGATTAGATGAGCTCTTTCAAGGCCTAATCCAGTTGAATTTTGGATTATGTCTAAGGCTGGAGAGTTTCATCCTTCATGTTTTCATGTTTATATTGTATAACTAAAGAATCTTCCCTTCCCTTGCCCAGTTATGGAATGTGATTTTACACAAACATCAAAATAATGCAGGTAGGATTTGATTATGAAGTAACAGCTTAACTGGGAAGCCACCTAAGTAAGTCATTTTACTGCCTCAGGACTAGTTGAGGCAAATTGTGCACCTCGTGAACTGAGTGCTGACCTGGTCAAGGCCCATGTACGGCAGAAATTGTTAGTTGAATTGTCATGTCTGGGCATGGCTGGAAGAGGCTGAACTGAGGGCTCCCACTGCCATGGGGACAACACCAAGACTAGTAAGGTTATAACCCAGAGAAAAAGACTTGTATTCCCTGCTTTCTAGCCCTAGCATCAGCTTTTCTTTTCTTTTTTTTTTTCTCTGGATAGAAGTTTAATTCTTCATTCAAGATTTTTTCACCTTCAATTGTGAAGTAAGTGCCCAAGAATCAGGTTGATGTGAGAGAGAATGGGGTGTTAGATAAAACACTTGGGCACCAAAAAGGCCATGCATAAGCTAGAGTAAGAGGAAAACCTGGGGTTCTTTCGTCCTCTTTTTCTAATCTTTAGAACAAATGACTTTGTTAACATTTTCCCTAGGTTAGCCTCAAGTGTTTTTATAAACATACATATACTTGACAAGAATTTGGGGCTTTTTTCTAACAGAAGAGCATCTTAATTATTACCCTTATGAAGATGCATCATTGTGTAATCTGTAAGGAATTTAAGGGGCTTGGAAAATGTTCCCTTTGAAACCTGTGCTGCATTTTGTCCAAGGAGTTATAAGTTTCTGTAGCTGTGCATCCTGGCAAGTGTTCAGAACGTTTCTGTGACCTTTTTGCTGTATGGAACTATTGCAGATCTGACCATATGATCTCTCTTGAAATACCCTACAACACCATAAATTCTTGTAGACCCGATAATCAAAAATTACCTAGTAAGCTGGCACCCAATTTGATGGGGGATGGTGAGCCTCTAACAGTTGGGTTCCTGCAAGGCATTTCAATTAGGTGCATCACCATGGTCATTTCATTATCTATAGACATTGTATTTGTGTGTTGTGTTGTATGGCATCTTGGATTAGATGAAGCTGTATCCCCTTTGCAGTTTGCTCCTAACTGTGTAGCGCTGAGAAAGTTCTGGTGACCAAGGCACAAGGCTGAGAGCTGTGATCTGGGTTGTCTCCCCGCCTCTGAGACTGGCACTGTGCAATGCAGAGCAGGATGTTTGATTTTTTCTGTGCTGTTGTTTCCTTCCCTATAACTGTGAAATAAATCTCCGTTGCTTGCAGAGGATTTTGAGAATGCAGATATGTTACCATTGGCTGGCTCACATCCCTCTGTAGGAAAACCATTGGGAGGGGTATAAGGAAGTTTTAGAAGACTGCAGCTGGTATGGCTCCATATTGGGTCCAAAAGGTCTTTTGGCACAGACCCTGATCTGAATGACGAGGAAGGGCCTGTACAGCGGGAGCTGGGTTACAAGCCATGGAAGCTGATCTGCTTCCCTGGGTAGTGCTGATGGGGTGGATGAAACACTCTTGCCCTTTCCTCATATAAATCTGCAGCTGATGCCCTCCTTCCTGAGCCTCACATGCATTGAAAATTATTGTGATAGTATGGGCAGTCAGCTGAAAAATCATTGCTTTTGTGTCTAGGATTTGCTATTATGTGTTTGATGCTCTAGAACACAGCAGCATTGTTAAAAATAGTTTCAGCCTTCAGCGCATGCAACTGCAAAAAGACATGTGCTTTCCACGGCAGTGGAGAAGTACTAGCAGGCTGCTCTGGGAGTGCAGCACTATTCACATGTAAATGCTTTTTGTCTTACCAAATTGGTACGCTGAAACTCATCACTGAAGTAGGTGTAGCAAAAAATTTTGGCATGTCTTATGTTACATCAGTAGAAATTCGAAAACTATCTGTGTATGTAGAAGTAATGGTGCTATTAAGCAGTGTGAATTCCGTGGATAATACACTGAGGAGGAACACCTATTGACTGATTTCTAAATACTGGGCCTGAGAAAATGTCAATGTTAAATCACTCATAACACACTTCCTAGCTGCAGTGTACCTGCTTTGGAGCATAGCCCTTCATTTTGAAGAGTATGAACAAGTAGATAGCAGAAATGGACTGGTGTCATCTCTCCAAGTACAGAAAGAAGATCTCAGGATCAGATGTGGCTGCGAGGAGGTTGCTTTGGTGCCGTAGAAATCCATGGCAAAACTTGCACGGACTTCAGAGAGAGAGGCTCTGAGTTCAAATAGGCATTTGCCCTCCCCTCCTGTAACTCAAAAGTTCTTTATCTTGGGAATTGTTGTGTGTGGTTGTGTAATTGACAGTGTGCTGGTGAAAGAAACTGTAGTAGTAGGACAAATAGCAGTAAGGAGGTAGGAATGGAATGAATTCTGAGATCAAGGGCGACATTCATGTGCCAGCCTGTCAAATTAATAGCAGAGACAAAACCTAACGCAGAGCACTAAGAGCAGATTGTGTTAAGTCATCTGAAGTGCTCTGGTTTGCATATGGTGCCATGCAAAGTGACTTTGGAAATGATTTAATTTTCCACTGTGCACACACAGGGTCCTGGAAATAGCACAAATACTTGAGCCGATTTCCTTAAAAAAAGGAAAATTTTCCCTTCTGTGAGAGCTCCTTTGGTTGTTGTGGTTTAAAATAAATCACGTTTCCATGCATTTTGACTTCCTTGGGCATTATGGGAGATTATAAACTACTTCATTTGCAGGGTGACATTTCCGATGTGGGTGTATGGGGCCCTCGCATACGTTTTGCAGCTATTTGTTTTACCACTTACTTCATCTGTATGCGACCCGCCTCCATCAGTGGAACCTGACATGTTTTGCAAAGTTCCTACAGGCTCCAGTTTGCCCAGAGGATCTATTTCTTCTTTAAACTGTAAATATGTGGGCGCTATCACTTGGCTTCTTGGCAGTAGCTGCTAATGCTATAAACAGTCTTTGGGGCTCTTTGATCACAGACCACTTGGTGACTCTGGCACGTCTGATGGCGGCTGTAGTTTGAACCAACTAACTAAACCAAGGAGGCCAGATGGGACTCCCTTGGAGATCAGAGAGCCTTAAGCATGAACCCTGTAGTAGCATCCAAGAGGTGGTTAGACTCAGAGCTGTTTTAGAGACTCTGGGATAGCTGAGGATTTCCTGAGATAGGCAAATAGTGAGCTCAACCATTTTTGGGGTGCCTTTGTGGCATTGTAAGGTGCATCTAGTGGAGTGTCCGATTCATCTTGCTGGGTAGGGCAGAGGAGGTTGGGAAAAGAGAAAAATGGCCAAAGGAGTAAAGCAGAAAGGCTGAAAGGGAAAAATGAGAGAACTTTCTTCTAAAGAGACCAGGTGCCAAAACTGTGCAGCTGAAGATGGCCCTTCCTTGCTTGTGAAGTACCACCAGATACCTCCCAGCTGTGGCTCTGGCAGTGCTTGGCAGCAGGGAGAAATGTGATTATTTGAAGTGTGTGACTGTAAAGAAATGCTGAGACCCTGCAGATCATGCTGACTCCAGAGTATCCCCACGTGCAGCTTTCTTTTAGCAAATAAACCCACTGATCATCTAGGTAACAGTCAGTTGTGGAGCAATACCTGGAAACTGGTTAGATGTCACAGACAGCATTTAAAACAGAAGTCTTCCACTGTACTTCTCATAACAGTAAAGCCAACTTTTGCAATAATGTCTAGCACTTAGTCATAAATGCTCTGTAAGCACAGAACAACATGATCTGTGTTTACATCTGCTTTATGATCAGATTTGTCCGAGTAACACCTTGCTTTGAGGTATGGAAATCTAAGACTGGGATTTTTTCAGTGCCTCGTCTCATCTGCATATTGGCAGTTTGTATACCAGTGACCCGCAGCCAGGACACCTCGATCGCTCTCAAATCAGTGCTGTGTTGGGGTCATCCTTTCCTGAGGTGGGTATGATCAGGCAAAGAACATACTTTACTCCTTTGGGAAGTGATCACAGCTATTACCTAGTTATGGGGATTTGTCCCCAAAGGCAATGTTCTAATATATCTATTGATATCATTCCAACTTCAATAAATAGACATGGAGACATTCCCGTGCCTTTTCTCAACAAGTTTTACTCATCTATTACTTCTCGTCAACTGCAATATCACATATTTTGCAAACAAATAATTTACTTACTGCTATCTAGTACTTCTTACTAAGAATTTTTTTTCTTAGAATACTGAGGGAGACATTTCTTTGATATTATTAACCTCAGTGATACTCTGCAAACTAAGAATAACTTTCATATAACTGAAAAGCTTTCTGGGACTACCAGTGAAAGATATAATTTTAAATTAAAGATTGAGATATTGATAAAAATACAGTAAAATACAGTTGAAAGTAATGAGTGATAGCTGCATGCATCCAGCATGGATCCTGTTTTCTTGTTTGCAGAGGTTATTTATTTAGTCACGTACACACGTAAAACAGCCCAATTATAAAAACAAACCATAGCATAGCTTTTTTTTCTCCGAGTGCTTTAAACTGGGGAACTGCCTGAATAATTTTCTTCTGAGTAGAAGTAATTACGGAGGTTTGTACTCGGTGGCTTTCCTTTTATTAAGGTTTAGAAACAATACTGTATTTTGAATCCCATTATTCTTTTCATCCCTAGCATTAAGCACAATGTTAGTGAGCCACTAAGGGGCATAGGGTGAGCACAAGGAGGTTTGCTTTGCTTGGGAAGGAAAAAAATGATTGACGTTTATCAGTGGTTAATAAATTCCGTGGCTAAAGTCAATCTGCAGCAGCAGCAAAGATTGTTTTATAATGCTGTTTCCTCAGTAAATGGCATTATAGAATTTCCTTGATTATTCATTTTTCTGGTTCTGAAAATTTCTAATTTATTTTGGAAGCCGGGTGGTAATGAGCTTGCAGGCAGCTTATCACGTAATTTCCAACTGGCAACAACACTGGTCTGTGATTGTATTTTTGCTTCTGACAGTGTTTGTTTGCTTTATGCTTTACCAAGCATTAAGGTAAAAAATACACTTTGTGGTAATTGAGAACACTGCCTGTGCTCCACTGGAGGGAAGATGAGTTTAGCAGTATCTTATCTATCAACATGCCCCTAAAAACAGGTATGAGTCTCTTTGTGAAACCCTTGCAGTGGGAGATGGCGGTGGGGAAGTGCCTATGCAGCTGCCATGCATGACTATGATGATGAATTCCCACTGGTGGCAAAGGGATCGTCTTCATCCTGCACAATATTTCTTTTTCTTTCCCACATCAAAAGTGAACACCACCTTCTCTGCTCCTCTGTGCTGAGGCTCCAGGGCCTGAAGAACTGGATTTGGGCCATGAAAACTTGTCTTCTGGTGCAGGGACTTTCCTTCCTGGGGCCACAGGCTGATAAATCCAGCCCAGCAAGGAAATCGGAGTGGTGGCACCAAGTCTGCAAACCAGGACACGTGGCCAAGGCTCCCTCAGCTCCAGGAGGTTTCCTCCCTGGCACCTGGGGGTTTGCAGCCCCCTTCGCTGAAAGGAGTTCATGGTCTGACCATGGCAATTTTCCTGAGGGCAATGCACTCACTGTTGCAGTCAGACGTGGGTACAATACGCGTCTCTAGAAATGAGTGCTTTTATATGCATCTCCAGTAGTGTTCCCAAATGGTCTGTGCTAAATGAAATGTATTGTTTTGTTGATTTAACTTTTATCTTAAGAGCAGGTTTTTCAAATAATCATGCATCAAAAAACATTGTATTTTGGAAAGCATTGCACTCAATAAAATAAGCAACTAAAACATTATCTTCCAGTATTCTCGCAGCAAGTACATTTAAAATTCAGGTTGTGCTGGGGACTAACACAGCAATGAATACCCAGAGACAGGATTGAGACTAGATTTTGGCAAGTCAGAGGGATTAATGCCAGTGCTCACAGCAGATTTAGTCCTTTCCATGTGGGGTTCAAACCTTGCTGCTCCGAAAGAATTAGCACGCAAACCACAAACTCAGCATTTGTTACACAAGATAAAAATGGACATTCATTATAAATCATTATGGGTACAAAAAATATTTTGAAAACTTAAGGGAAGTATTGTAACAGCGTATACCCATTTGTTTATAAGCTCGCAGAGGAGGTAAAAGGATGACTACACAGCTCATGCAGTGTCTGCTGTTTTAGAGTTGGGGTCAATTGCTAACTTGGCTTCTTTCTTCCAAAAAATTTTTTACTGTCAACAATAAATAGACATTTTTTTGTTGGACTTCTTCATACACCTGCCTTTGCTGGTGATGAGAGGTGCACATACAGAGTTGTATCATGCTGTATGCCAGAGTGGGTACTTGTTTGCCACAGCTAATGTCTGAAGCATGAAGATGTTGCACCATGAGGGTGTTGTGTTGTTTTTTGAGCCTTAGGTTACAGATGAAGAAAAGCTTGATTTATTTATGCTGGATATTTATAGATATTTATTTATATGAAATTGCATTGAATTACTTGTAGTAAGCAGGCTGTTTTCTCCCTGCCTCACCATTCGATTTAGCTAGTGAAGACAGGAGACCTTGAGCTGTGCTGCAGTCAGCAGAGGAGGAGGATCTCCTCTGGGATACAGCTTGGCATGTCTGTGCATGTATCTGATGCCTAATTGCCTTAGTCCGCTCCATCGCCAACAACATACCTGAAGACCTTTCTGATTGATCTCTATGCCTAGCTATGGCCATTAATGTATACATATATAGATATATGTAGGCCATTATAGGTTATAGACTGCTGGTTGCAGCACTTGGGAGTGACTCCCTGTGTGGGTATATCCACAATGCGGAGGTGCAGGGGCTGCAGTGAGCAGCTGGAGCTGGCCCAGGGATTGCGCCAGGCCTACAGCATCTTTTCAGCAGGTTTATGGGAATGTGTGCAGTATTTTCTCCTCTATTTCCCAGTGTGACAAATAATTTTGAAATAGCAGCAAAGAGAGGTATAGAGTGAAGAGGAGATTAAAAAAGGAAGAACAGGTTTTTATAGAAATCTGCACCTCTGTGTAATAAAATATCAAACGTTATGAAGTGAATTCAGCCTCATGAGTTGAATTCAGCCTCATTTTTATTCCTCTTAAGGTCCGAGGATGATAACGTAAAGGAAAACGTATTCTAGACATTTCTCCAGGCATTGCCTCCATTCATTAGCCTTTATTTCTTCTCATTTCTGATCTCTGACAGCTTTTCAAGTCTCAGGTTCTTTTTGAAATGCTTTGATGTGCTCATCTGTCTGACAAACTGCTTAAGGTCTTGATCTTAATTTAACATTTGTAGATACCCACAGAGAATTTTGTTAATGAAGTCTTTAAAATACTAAATGAAGTTCTAGTTTTCTTCATGAATAAAGTTTTATCCTTGCCATTATTTTTCTTTTGGAATGATGTTCCTATTTAACATCTAGGAAATTTTTATTTCTGCAAAGCAGCAAGGGGCTTTTAGGACTAGGTATGTAATTAAATGAGGATTTTATATTTCTTTGGGGGGCCTTTTGTGAAAAGAATGGGAATACGACATAAATGAAAAGGTCTTTTCCATGAAAGAAGCCTTTGATACCACAGAGGCACGAGAGCAAGTGGTTGCCCAACCTCGGATTACGAATGCTCCTGTAAATTGATGCATAGTACATTGTTTTCTGGAGTGAAGCCGTGGTTTTCCCTATCTCAACTTTGGTGTAAGGTAATGAAATTGAACGGAGAGTTGCTCACAAACTATATTCATTAATTTTGGATCTACTGACGATGATAGCAATCTGAATTCCTGAGTCTGTAATATGGGACTGATGGGAATAATTCGTTGCAGTGTCATAGCCTGATTTGGCATTTCAGATCCATAATACGAGACGCAGTGGCTGTAAAAGCCTCCTTGAAGCAAAAGGAAGAGACATTTATAAGAGGAAAAGGTTGACATTAAGAGGAAGAAAATGTTTCCAAAAGGCCCGTGAAACTAGGAAGCCACGTCTGCCTTATTGTTAAGAATATTTGGGGCTATTATGGGAGCCCCGCTGCGGTGCTTAGGGACCCATTGCAGCCCAGAGGAGAGACCGAACCAAGAAGAGCACAGATGAGAGAGGAGCACATCCACACTGTCCTCTTTGCCTTCACTGACATTGGCATATGCAAACTTTCAGTGTAGTCTGTAGCTGTTTTCTACTTGAATCACATGAAATATTTCTTTGCTATAGTAATATTTGCATCAAAAAAAAAAAATCTGGTAACAGCTTTCCTGGCAATGTGAATAGCATAAATGTACTGCCAGTTTTAAGGCATTTGTCATAACCTTGGTCACAGAAGACTGGTCAAAATGTGATCTCTTTTTGAAAAACAAAACTAGTAATTTTTTTCAAGGCGAAACTTTAGGGAAAAAAATACTTCTGGAATGTAGAATTTGCTATTGCTTTTAATCTGCTAACAACTGGCAGTGTTTTGGTTGTTTGGTTTTTTTACTTTTTCCTAAGTGCTTTTCACAAATGAAATAATGTAAAGTAATTCCATTTGACTAATGTGTTGATACTTCTTAATTTTGAAAAGAAAAATATTTTGCCTCTGGTTGAAGTTAAGACCCAGCATGCACAGCCCCACCACTAAAAGGGAGATCTTTAAATCTTAATGCAGACTCATTCTTTAGATAGGGACTGAGTGATCTTTAAAAGTGAGAAAGCTGCATCAAAAGGTTTGACAAGGTTCATTAAAGTCCAATTAAAAAATTCATTTTAACACTAGGCATCCTGTCCCTTTTATCTCCCAAGCAAAACCAATAAAATTTTCATCACATGCAAGTAAATACATATTTAGAATGTATTATGGAAATAAATAATCTTCATGTTTAATTCATGTCCTTGTATAATAATTGATGTCCATTAGGGATTCTGACCAGGCATTAGGTAGGACCAGCTTCGTCATAACGCAGTGTAGCATTAGATGTGTGATTCTCAATTGTCCATAGTGGGAATTTTATCAAGTGAATTGAAATAAAAATTATCTTCAGAAGAGTTATGAAAGATCTTTTTTAAAGAGTTCATCTGTTTTCTGAGCAGTTCAGTCTTGGCACACACTCAAAAAACCATGACTCAGCACCTTTACATTGAGGGATTTTTAATGGTTCTTTTAACTACTTCTGTAAGTTTTATTCATTTTAGGATCATATTATTTTCAGTTGTTGGTTCTCAGCCATGGGGAATAACCTCCTCCCCCCTGCTCCCGTATTTACGAAAATTGAAATTTCCACTTGGTTGTTTGATTACAGAATATTTTTGTGAGACTCATAATGATGTGGACATTTACAACATCAGTAAATCCAGATGTAAAATACAAGCATTAGGCAGCTCCTACGTCCTACGGCTCTTAAGGCTGCTTTTAATTCCTTTTTTACACCAATAAACCTGCCAAGCATGCAGCGTTTGTTAGGCCATGGTAGATGTTGTGTGGAGCCAGTCCTTTTCCCCAGTGCCTGCCCTTTCCCTGGCTCCGTTCCCTCCGCAGTATGGCTTATCTGTGCGACATTTTGCAGCCTTCTGAAATTGTGCAAAACCTTTAAATAAACATTGTATTTTGGACTGAATGCAGGCGTGGGGACTGGGGTGATGGCTTTTCAAAGTGCTGGATTGTGGCTGTTCAAACACTGCGTTTGAGTGGCCCGTGCTGCGGAGCAGATACTATGTGCCTGCAAAATTACTCATTAGAAAATGATTGGGAAAGGTAAATGAGTTCTGTGATGCTTTTTTGTTGTGTTTATCACAATTACATGCAATTCATGTAAAAGGATTGCAGGAATCTTAAAACATAGAAAGCAGAGTTTTATATGAGCAAATTATATGGAAG
>NW_009206884.1:0-28192 GCF_000690835.1 Fulmarus glacialis | reverse complement strand
GGGAAAGAGATGCCCATTGTGCTTTCACTCCAAGTCTTGGCCATAATGAGCTTAGGAGAGTTTTTAATTCCCAAATTGGTGATGTTCAAAACTTTGCTGGAAGTTGCAGCTGCTCAGTTCTTAGTCCTGTGGCACGGATCATTAGGGCCTGCAGGGTTTTGGCTGCCCCGCAAGAAAAGTATTTCCATGAGTTTTAAATATTATTCATTGGTACTGACTTTGCAGTAATAGTATCTCCCAGAGGAAACTCAAATTTTAAGGCTTCATAATTTTCAATGTTAATCACTTTGGAACCTACATTAAAGGGGAAAACCCTCGTAAGATATTTATTTCACAACTGTAATTATAAAAATAATGTTCTAATCTGAAGAAGACGACTAATAAATGGGAAAATCCAGAGAACCCCTTAACGTCTAAAACCAAGCTAGCCCAGTGACTCAGGTATTATTAGTTGTTATTGCTTAGTGTTCTTAAAGAACTTTCTCTGAGACTATCTTGAAAGACTAATAACTAAATGAAATAAGCTGCACTTTTCCTGTCTTAGATAGGCTAGGTCCTAAAGCTAACAGTGCAAAGTATAGTCTCATAGTCTTTAAACGTTAAATAAGCATTTTGCAAAGGCAGTGGCTATAGCGGAGGCCCTGGTGTGTGTTTCTTCACCCCTCTGTGAGCACTTGGCCAATTATTTTGGTGAGTCACACCTGAAGGGACAGAAATAAGCACACCCATTTTAGTAGAAATGGCTCAGTAACTTTTAGATGGTGACAAAATTAGACTTGTGACTATGAACTCTTGGGATAAGTACACTTGATCATTCCTAAACTGTTGTCTTAAATTTGTGCTGATAGAAATGCCACTTCCTTCATTTTGCATACATTCAGAATCAGTACCTTATATGATGTCTGCAGCTTGGACAGTGCATGTCATTCTGTGAAGAAAACAGCAGACTAACATGGAATTTGTTCTTTCCCGGTGATACTGTTTGGAGGTTCAGCTCTTTTTTTGCTGTGCTACAGGATTAAAGGCTGTAGATATCCCAGAGCTGCAGCGAGGGCTTTCAGCAACTTGGATGAGGACTGCAAAGATGCATCAGAACAGTGTGGGCAATGACTTCTGGGAAGATCATGAAAAAATAAAGTATGGCTAATGGACCTGAGTTCCTCTCTCTTCCCTTTTGGCAGTCATTCATGGTAACACAAAGTAAGTATAAAGCCTGGTGCCAAGACAAAACGCTAATGATTTATGCTTGCTTTAAGAGATTCTAAAGCCAAGAGGGATCTTTAAGGGCTTCACTGAATTAATTCCTGTCTGAACTAAAGCTTGAAGCTTAAGCCAGACCTTGCAGGACTGCAGCTGCTTGCACCGTGGCTGTAGCACCAGGGAGCTGAGCTCACAGACGTCTTTGTTGCAGGGCTTGGGTTCAGCTGGGCACGTGAGCCACAGGTTTGTGGAATGGTTTGCATGCTCAGACCTGAGCAGGGGGAGTGCTTTGCTGGATGGGGCTGTGAGGAGCTCTCTCCTGGGCTGCCCTGCATCTGCTGGCCTATGGGCTTCGCTGCTAGTCAGAGGGGTGACATCCTGGTGTGTGGGGATGAGCCTTGCTGAGCATCTGGACCCTCCTGAGAACAGCATGGGTCACGTTTGTGATGCTGAGCAAAACTGACATGGCAAAATGGCCAGGACAAGTAGCATTGGGAGAGTTTTCCCACTTTGGCAAGCCGGTCAGTGGGATCCAGTGAAAAACAGAGACTGAAGGAGTGGGTGTTTGAGCCTGATGATGAGTTGTGCCCAACATCCTGCTCAGCCCAGGCAGTGTCTCCTATTTTGGATAAGACCCTTTGCTCCTGTGAATTGGTTTTGTGGGGGTGCTGGACTACATTTCCTGCCCCATCTGCTTCGGTGCCGTTGAGGAGTAAGTTTCTAGATCTGCCCTGTGCTCGCTCTTGTTGATAGCATCCTTCAGATCAGTTCCATCTCAAGGGGACGTGAAGTGTTGTGGGTTTTTTGTTGGCTTTTTTTTTTGTCTTTTTAACTTAAACCTGGTATTTCTATTTGAAATCAAAACATTTGAAATAATCTTCAGAATTAAAATGACATCTCATCATTTCTGTATTAAGATTTAAACCCATCATAATATCTTAAATTTACATAAAACCAATGTTTAAGCAGCAGACGTTTCCTATTAACATGTAAAGAAAGCTACAACCCAGTGAATTCTCTGGCTAAACACATGAAATTATGCTTAATTGCAAACCGTTTTAGTTCAGAAGAGCAGCTGTCATCAATCCTTTCTTAGGTAAAACTGTATGTGAGGTGAGGTCTTTTCTAGCCCTTTGATTGTATTATGATCAGCAACAATTGGCTCAAGTCACTGATTATGGAGATAATTTTCTTCATATGATGACTCTCATTTAAATGCAAATCATGTTTGATGTTTTCTTTTGTAGCCAGTGCACCTATTAAAATACTTTTTTTCTGTGTTGTTAATTGAATTCCAGCTTCAATCCAAAAGCAGTTTGACACAAATTGCAGGTAAAATTAATCACCTAGTAAATAAGAAATGTAAAAATTAGGAAAAGGTATAGTTGCTAACCATGGTGTGCTATTAGCATAAAAAAAATTTGAAGTTACTGTAATGACACAACCAGTGGTAACTGTTACCAGGCAATCAGAATCAGTCTTTTTTTGGGGCGGGGGGGAAGATTAACAGGTAACTAGGATTATACAATAGGGTTAACATCAGTTATTTAAATGAAAATGGTTTGGCTGCAGTCAGTGGCTCCTAGGTCAGCCTTCTATTTAGATCATACTTCTGCTTTGCATAGTGTTCCCTCTAATGTTTTCTGCTCTTTAAATGCCCAAGTTGGGCATCTCCCAAGTGGGGAGCTGACGCCTCTCTCACTCTTCCTGACTCCAGCAGCTCCCCTTCCTTCCACCCACCCTGATCCCAGGGCTGGGGGTGATGTGTGGTTCATGGGCTGAGGTGTTGGGCTGAGTATCTGGTATAGGGGAAGGGAGAAAACAACCCCGGCAGTGCACCAATGCAAATAGCTTTGTCACTGGTGGATTTGGCTCCATCTTTTCAAGGGAGAATTTTTTGCTCTGTTACAGAAAAGGATCTAGACTAAAAACACTTGGGCCACTTCTCTGTTGGCCACAGAGTACTTGTGCGTCAGGGGCAGAAAGCAACTCCTGACCTGGTAAAATGTGGGCAGTCCAGTTGGGCCTCACTGGTGAAGAAGGGATGTGTTCTGCTGTAAGGCATTTCGGGAAAGGAATCTTGACTCCTGTTATTTAAGAAATCCATTCCCTTTCTTATGCAAAGCATATAGTAACAGTAACAGAAAGCATCATTAACCTTCCTCCCATTTGGAGGAGGAACTGGCTGACTGCACTAAAATTATTACGAGTGATATATTGGATAACAAACAGGAATGCTAATTGGAGACAATGTCAGAGGAGAAGTGTCTCAGGGACAGAACGAAAGGCGATGCTTGCATCTGTCTTCTTGTCTGTGCAAAGGATGGCAGTAAAAACGAAAATGACAGAGGGCAAAGCTGAAGCCATGTAGAATTGCTGTGGGTTTAATGTGTTTGCTGTACCCTACCTTAGTGGCAGGGAACCTGTCACTTTGCACCCAGTTCAATTTCAGCCCAGGGCCAACTTCCATGGGATGAAAATTTGAGTGTGGTGGAGAATGTTATTGCCTGCTTTTTCTGGCTGCAAAAAAGCTTAATCGTTCACTATTTGCTCTGCTCTATTCTATTTTCTTTCCTAAGAGCGTTTTAAAAAATCTACATATCCGAAATTGCTGACTTTTTAATGAGGAAACAGCGATGTGCTCATACCTTGGGACTTTGGATGTCATCAGTTGAATCGGCGTAACAGATTGAAGTTAGATGGATGGCAGGTTGAAAATGCTCTCTTGGTCTGTGCTACTGTGAGTTGCTTAGTGTCCACTGGAGAAAATGCAATTCTGTGTCAAAATTGTGCTCTTTCTCATCAAAAGACCAAAATGATAATTAATCTTCTGCCCTCTTGTGAATGTGTGTGTAGGAATTGCTCTGTTGTGTGGTGTTGGGCTGGGTTTTTGTGGTGGGTTGTTTTTTTCTAGATCACCAAGTGTGCTGTTGGTTATGAATTAGAGGTTTTAAATCAGGCCTCTGGAAATACGCAGCTATCTTCTTACATGCCATGAAGCCATTCAAAGGAAAACTGAAAGCCATTTTCTGTAAAATAATAATTTTCCTTTGCTTTAGTTAGTAACATCTAGTATTACTGAAACAGGGTTTAAATATTCTTTCATTTTGTTTTTTTGGGTTCTATTTGCTGGTTCCCAGTTCAATTCCATTTAAGCAGTTCTGGGGTAAGGGGCAGGCATAACCTGTCCCCCTGCCTCTGGCTCTCTCCCTCAAACCAAGATGCAGAGCTGTGCAGAGCCATGCAGGGCTGTGCAGAGCCATGCAGAGAAAAAGTTGTCCAGTACAGTGTCTATATTGTGGTCAAAATGCAACTACAGTCTACACAGTCATAATTTCAAAGATTAGAACAAATAGAAGAAACATTTTTAATTGTTTGTGGACTAAGAGGGAAAAAGAAAAAGACTTGCAGTTGAATCTGAGATGAGATGTATAACCTTTGCAGTTCATTCTTCTCTAGTTACTTCTTTCCAAGATCCGTAACCACTCTATTGTCCCCGTTTCTGTCCAACAGTTAATTAGATTAGTTCACTGACAAACTATTATTAAACAACTGCAGTCTGCTTTAGTAGCTAGTTTTCTAATTAAACATCTGTAATGGTTTTGTTCTCAGTCCTGGATTTTAGGCATCTAATTTGTGGTTACCCAGAGTCTTGCATCTTTTATGTATTTTTTTCCTTCTCAGACGTGTTTGTGATGGGAGGTCTTTTCTCTCGCTGTGTTACAGTAGGGTTGGATATGCTGGGTATAAGGTTCTTCCTTCCTGCAGAGGAAGCAGGTGCATGTTTTTGCCGTAATCAGTAACACACAGGAGTTGCCCAGGGTACGTTCAGTTTGACTACGCCGTTCTGCAGGGTCGCCTTTTGCAGTGTGGACAGCTGCA
This sequence comes from Fulmarus glacialis, assembly GCF_000690835.1. Lineage (NCBI taxonomy): Eukaryota > Metazoa > Chordata > Aves > Procellariiformes > Procellariidae > Fulmarus > Fulmarus glacialis. The sequence continues at coordinate 23,110 of NW_009206884.1, read as the reverse complement.
TGCCGGCTTCATCACATGTCTCATCAGGTTGTGTTTCCCACACACAGCCTGTAGCTCGCAGTGCCCTCCGGTGAAGCCTGGTTCAGTAACCGCAGACATTTCTGCCTCCTGCACGCACACATAGCTTGAGGAGGATGCTCTGAAACAGGCATCCTAGGCGTGGGTTCAGTGTGCTAGGGACATGCTCTGAGGTGGATGGGCTACCCTTCAGTCTTCTTGGATTTACTTAGTACCAGGGGAGTCTATAGGTAGGATTCAGATATCGTACCCTCATGCAAGGAATAAATATTTGTCTTGAAAAGGGTTGTAACTCGCTTGTTTTAAAAGAATAGTGTGAAGTCAGCATAGGTGGCTTTTCTTCCTAAAGCTATAGAAATCTCTGTGAGGCTCCTTTGTCAGACTCAGAAGAAATCCAGTGGGCTCAAAATCATAGGCTCAGAGTTTTTGCCAGTGGAAGGAAGGTCTGGAGAAACTGGGCTTAAAGTAGAAAAAAAAAAAAAAATGGAAAAAACCGGAGTAAAACTCTATTCTGTGTCTCAATCACAGCAGTTTAAAATTGAGTTAAGTTTTCAAATTTTTTAGTAGTTTGTTGGGTTTTTTTAAAGATGATTCTGAGTAGTTGTGTAGCAGCTCAACTATAGCACTAAACTTGGCCTGCAGTACATTGGAAAATGTATTAATAATGGTATAGAATCTTAAATGCCCTGACATTATCCCGCTACGGCACTGGCTTTAAGCATTTACACATTTCAGGGGAACAGCAACTTAATTCTTAATTAAAATCACTAAGCAAATGCAGATTATATTTAATTTAAATATTTATAGAATTTGTTTAAGCTTTCAAACTAGATTAGATGTTGAACAGCAAAACTGCTAACATCTGAATGATAATTTTACTTCTGAGCCCAATTAAGAAACTAGTCAGGAATACAGCTAATAAGTTGCTGTGTTTGAGGGAATATTTTATAATGTTTTATGTACAGAGGGCCTTTAAAAATGAGTGCTCTCAAGTAAAAGGGATAGGTTAGAAAAATTTTGTTACTTCTGATAGTATTTTAAAATCTTACATGGTCTCTTCACTTTCTGGGAGTTGCAGTTCTTCCCGTTATCCTGAATACAACTGCAAAAAATACGGAACCAAAGAGAGATGAAAACCTACCAACATGCCAATCCACTTGATTTTTTTAATGCTTGACTTGTTAAATTGAAGCACATGATTATCCCAGTTGATTTTAATTAGTCAACCCATATAAAGTTAAGCATGTATGTATATGTTGCCAGAGTAGAAGTATAAGCCTGCATAAAGAACATTTTTACAATCTTAAGGATGTTCCTATCTGTAAAGAAATTCTTCATGTTAAAATCTATCGCAATATTCCCCCCAGCAATATTGTTTTGGTAATCCAGTATATGCTTTGACATAATATTTTCCCCAATATGCTTCAGCCACGAGTAACAGACCACCAAGGCTTTTTCAGGGACAAATGCAAACTCTCGGCTTCTCACTCCTGTTTTCCTCAAAGCCAGTTTTATTCTCTGCTACACCTTTTCATTTTGGGAGACACTTTCCCTATTGCATTTATCTGTCACATACCTAAAGGTGATCAGATCCTACAGGCTTAAGGATGATTTAATGTAACTGTAGGTTTCATTTGGCAAAAATGTTAATGTTGCCCAAATAACCTGATATCTATGAAACCTTTCATGATTGGGCTTGAACCTTCTGGAAATCTGTTTGGCAGTGTCTCACATTTTTCAGTGCGGCAACAAGTGCTCCTGAGATTGAAAGGCTTCTTGTGTTTTTCATACAAATGTTTCAACAGTACCTCTTAACTTGCCTTACGGCCTTCCATTTGTTTTTACTCTGTATTATGAAGTCTGTAACAGCTGCAAGATCTTTTCTGGTTTTCTTTTATAATGCTACTAAATGTTATATGAATTGTTTTAGATTGTATTTCCTGTTTATTTGTACACTGCTGTTTAGGCTGGAATATAGCATGTGTTTAATTTTTTCTTGGCCTCATTACATTTCATTCCTTGCTTCACTGCATCATCTGTCTTGTTAGTCCATAAATCTGATCTATTCTAATCTGTAAATTCTCTGTTTCCCCTAGCTGTGTGTCACCAGCAAGACTAGTCACTTTGGAAATTGCATTCCTGAAAGGTCACTTTATAACGGATACAAGAGGAGGCATTGTGCAATGCTGATGCTTAGGGCTGGGGGCTTGTCACTTGTCTTACCCTCAAAGCAGCTGCTGCAGTCTGTTCTCTGTTCATAGGCTGATCTTGGTAGCTATCGCATGCCGAGATGGTCACCAAGGTGAGTGCCTTCGGCCTCAAACTAATAGCACAGCAAAGTCTTCACTGGGATTTGTGATCCGTATGCAGTATATATTATGTCGTATTTGTAGGGTGGTCTAGTAAAGGAGAGTTGCCAGTTCAGAGTCACTTTTGTGGAAGAAGAACTTTTTAAAGACAGAGGTTTTGTGGTACTTAGAAACAGACAGTGATGCAGAGCCAAGAACATGCAATGGCTGTTCCACCACAGGATCCTCTTATACAAGAACACACTGTGCAAGTCTCCTGTGCCTCATGCGTGGCTTTCTCCCCTCTTCCAAGAGCACCGATGGATTGGTACTTGGTATATTGATATGACAGTAGGTCTGTGGTTTAGCTGAGATCAGTTACATTCCATAACTTTCCCCTGTGTTCCATGCTTATAGATGTCAGTGCCTCCACTATGCTCTTGTTTCTGTGCTGATCCTGCTTTGGGACTGGTTTGGTGGCACAGACACTGTGTGCAACACACATCTGCTAATGGCCTTCCTTTTACTGCTCCTGCTTCTCCTCCTCCTTCCCACTCATTTAGCACTTCTGCATTGTGTTAGATATCCACAGGAAACACTTGGGCAGAGATTTCCATCCTTCTTGGATGCCTGTACAGCCTCTAGCAGAATGAGCCTTGGCTGGTGCTGCTTCGATGCTCTGGGGTCTGTGTGAGTGTATAGGGTGCACTGTTGAGTTTTGTCATTTATTTTCTTAGGCTGTGCAGCAGTGATGTTTTGCAGCAAGAGCTGTTCAGTTCCTCAAACTATCATGCTCTTCTTTGGCCTAGGCTCCCGTGCTGGACTGACTTTCCTTGCCAGCCATGCTGTGTTCCATGGTACGTGTAGTGGCTCATGGCTACAGTTCGTGCTTGCAAAAGGATACTATTTGCTGTCTTGGATAAATGAGTTTGAGATTCATGAATGAAAAGAACAGGATGAAAGCTAGATACTAGTATTTATTTTTCTTGAATCTCTCCATCCTGTTTTTCATTTCATTCTGATGTTTCAGACAGGTGTCTGATGATGCTGTAGACATAATCAGGGAGAATAAGCAGAGATGGAAACATGCCAAGTTTTAGTTGGGTTACTGAAGGGCAATTTCCAAAGCCATATGATACTACTACAGCAAAATTCAACTCTGCTGTTTCACAGAGGTTTTAATTAATTAATGTATTTATTTAATTTTGTGAGGTTTAGTAACTTTTTAATGACCTTTTGAATTTGTTTCTGTTTGTGGGCGACCCAGATTACTTACTTTTCTAGCCTGGGGATGCTGCAACATCATGTGTCATGCTATACTGGCTTTGATAGTCCACTGGTGTCTGCAGAAGGTAGAAATTCTCCCTGTTGCACAGAAATATGCTGTTATAGTCTATTCTGCTGATTTGTCAGATATGCTACTTTAATTAACAAAGTTAATGCTTAGGGGTCTGATTGCTGAAAAACTTTGGTGATGGATTAAAGCTTCCTAGCTGGAGCTGGTTTGTTGTGTTTGCAGAGGAGCAATTCAAATGAGCGTGAGCTTGCATCAGTTGAACCCGGAGAAGAAATTCAGATGTAAACCAGAATAAATAAACACGTAAAGTGGAGTGGAGAGTGGTGTGCGCTCTTGCTGCTGTTTGTGTGACAAAAGCTGCTTGTATTTGAAGTTGTTAATTCTGGGCAATTTTTGCTTGGTGTTGTGAGGTTTGAATTACCCAGAACTATGTTTCATGCTAAAATACTAAAACCACAACAAATTTTGAGTAAGCCACAGCTGACCAAGTTATCCGATTAATAGGATTTTATCTAATGAACTAATTTAATGGGGATGTTTGAAATGTACTGTGTGGAAGACACAGACATTTAAATTTCAAGGATGAATGTCGTTCTTCATTCCTCCTTCTCTCTCCCTCTTTCTCTCTTCCCCCAAAGGTCTCCCTGGTGTATTTGAGTCTCCTGCCTCGTGAGCAGTTCAGCTCGGTGCCATCCACAAGTGCAGAGTGCTTCGAAAAGAGCCCACTGAAGACATGCTAGCAAGACCCTGAGTCACAGATGGAGCAAACTTTCCTAGCTCGTCACTGTACACTGGCCTCAAATCCTCTTCGGAGCCGCTACCAGAGGGGTTGCTGTGCTGCTCAGGGCCTTTCCCGTGTTAGCGAAGGCTGATGGAAACCTGCGTCTAGGTGGTACCGCGTGAGAGTGAGATACTCGCCCCGCTCCCTGACGGCCTCTCCCTGCTTCTGTCCCTGCCAGCAGCGCTGCGTCACCACGCACCAGATGTGCAGGTGGCTGCAAAGAGCTTCCCTCCCTGAGCGCAGGTGCTCTCTTTCAAGAAAAAAGTAAGTGCTGTCAGTAAATGCTGGGCAAATGTATTACTCTATGTTTGGATAAACAAATGCTGCTCCTTGGGGGCAGGCAAGGGAGAGAGGGCAGCCCAGAAGTCTGGCAGTGGCTGGGTTGGCTGGATTGGGAAAGTGCCAACGCCAACCCACTGCCCTTAATTTGCCTGGCAAGGCAGCTCTCCCAGATGAGGTGAGATGAGGTGAACCCAAGATTCTCTTTAGGAAGGTTTACTTGGTTTAAAATGCTTTGTTAGCAAATACTGCTTCTGACTTCTTGTAACTTTTAACTGGTCCCAGTTCATCTCTGTCTTTATTTTAAATTGAAAGGTACTTTACCTAAAACGTTCTCATCAGCCAAACCACTGCTGGGTTCATACACAGAATAGTTTAGTGTTCATCTGTCTCATTTCTTTACTGTCCAAGGTGAATCTCAGGGGACTAAAGCTCTGAACCAAGTGGCTTCAGGCTATTCATCTGGAAAACAGAGCCACTTAGACCTCTGTAAAGAAAATAATTTAGTAATGAGTGGAAGAGACCTGTCTCTAAGCCAACCCATTTGGAAAAATTGCCAATGTAGTAATTACAAACATTTTATCACAATAATACTGATGATGCCTTTCTATTATTGCCAGCATTTCTTCTTCCTTGCAACTACAGGACTGAGCTGGTTTTGTATCTTTTTCCATGATCCTGCATTAGAAATGCTTTGTAATTCGAGATTGACACTGCAGAGCTGGACATTGAGCAGAGACATTTTTCTGAGCGTTTCCCTGCAGACCGATGCAGCTAAAGTCATTGAGAAGTGGGGAAGACATTGCCTTCCCAGCTCTGCACAACCTCCCTCTGGAGCAGGGAGGGACCCAGGTCTCTGCTCTCTTATACGAAGGGGAAGAGGGGCCAGATGATAAGTGTTTGTTTGCCTGCACCCCACTGCCTGCCAGCCCATGCAATCAGCAGCACGTGCCAGGTTGCAGGTGTCTCTAGGAACACACCAGTGTCTATGGGATGGCATTGGTCTCCTACCCTGCCCTCCAGATGTGCCGATTCTAGGTAATCTCACCCAAACACAGAAGTTTCTCACTGTCTCGTAAAGTATCAGTGGATCAGTGTTTCTGTGCATTCTGCTAATTAGGTATGTAAAGTGGCTCTTAGAACTTTTATCTAATCTCAAACTTCAGGCACTTACCTTATAGTTTTTCCTTAGTCTTATTGCAAACAAGAAAATACTTATTTGTGTTCTTGAACACACATTTAATAGTGCAGTTTCTGTACCTTCCAACCAGCAAGGTCCCGTGGTGCTGGATATTGCACAAACACAAATGATACTGCTTTCTATTTTGAAAAGTTTACTGGCAAACATAAAATTTGGGGTGAAATACTTGCATAAAAGCAAAGTGATGCATAGGCTGGTCCACAGCTGCAATGTTAGTCCCAAGGTTTTGGCTGTGTGGCTTTTAGCTTTGCTTTTTGTTTTTGATTATCAGTTGTTTATAATATTTTGAAAGCAGAAGTATTAGGGTAAGGATTGATTTCCTGTAGCTGTGCTGGTGAGATGCTCACTGCTGTCTGGCAACAGTTACGTGTTATTTAGGGCAAACTTCTGCAGGGGTTTGCTCGCCTGACTTGGTTGCTGTGGGCTGCTATGTGGAAAAAAAGACGTGGGGCAAAGCTTCCCTTGAAGCTGGGAGCAGGGAGACAAGTAACACAGGTTCTCCCATTTCAAACTCGGGGAATCTCAAGGCACCACTTTTTTCTGTAGTTCACAGTGAGGCAGTCCAGGCCCAGCACACATACCAAATCTGGTGTTTTGCCATCTTGGTTTCATGTGATAAAGGTTACTGCCTATTTAAATTAAAAACATGGAAAAATACAGTAAGGAGCAGAAGTGATATGCCTTGCGGAGCTGTGCTGTTACTTGTAGGCATAGAAGCTTTTTTGGTGCCTTTCACAGGCTGGATTACATTGCTGGCAAATATTTTCAGCGTTGTTTTTTGAGCAATATTACTGAGGAGGGAGCAGAAAGAAAAGAATTTTGAATTGATGAGCCCTAAAGGTTCATCTAGAAGATTTCCACTAGTTTCACAAAAGCTCCTGTAGACTTAATCTAAAAAATTACAGCAAAGATGGTTTATCTTATTTTCATAGTCTTGTCTTTAAGCCTCTTGATTTTTAATGTACTACCCTTGTCCCTTAAAATCCAGAAGAGTGTTTTGAAGTTTTACAGACTAGAAAACTGGTAGGTACCAATCTTGGAGGATGTTTTGAGCAACACTGTAGTAGGGAGCAGGGAGACAGAGGTCTGCACACAAGGACAAGACCCCAGGGAGGTCTCACTGGTGACAGGAGACTTGTGAAGTCTCAGTCTGCTGCAGCACATCCTCCTTTGATGCAGGTAGAGATGGGATGTTTTTTGCACCAGCGCTCTGCGTGGTTGCCAGTTTTGTCAACGAGTCCTTGATTCTGTAGAGATTTGGGGAGCAGCAGATCCAAGTGGCCAAAGTTTACTTTGAGAGAGACTTCTCAAGAACAGGTAGGACAAGAATCAGTTACAAATGTGCTGGCATGGGCAGCAGAGGTAGCCAGTGAGTGTTTCAGAAGGCAGACTCTTCTCTTGTTCTTTGGGAGATTCCTAGAATTTGGACAAGTCCATTAAAGAACAAACTTCAAAAAGATGTTTATTCCAGAAATGGCATTAAAGAGGATGCGGAGGCTGTTGTGCAAGTTCTGCTCAAGGAAAACATTTGGTTTTCCTCTCCTGGCAAGGGTGGGAATGATTTGTTAGAATTTGTCTAAAAATTCATGAGAAAATAACTTTCTAGTGGAGAAACAAAAAATGCCTTAACAGCACCGACCCATTATTGCTTGTAGATTTTGATAGTGAAGATTTGTAATTTTGGAGGGGGTAACTATTTCCATGAAAAATTCATGGTTGCTGTCTAGCAGTAAAAACGCCGTGAAGAACCACACAGGTTGTTTCTGGGGGAGTATTTCTCCCTATGATGGCTGCAGTAGAATTGCTTCATGCTTCTTTCAGGAGAGAAAAAGCCCCACTAACCTCCTAGTGTGCTCCATGCGATCACCTACAGGATTTACCAACTGCCCTGCTAATCACCCAGTGGATGTAGGTTAGGATGTCCTGACATCAGGGTTCAGAGACCAAGAGGAAGGGAAGCCACCTCCAGCTGGATTTTATACAGAGCTATTTGTCTCCGAAAGTGCCAGCAGATTTAAATTACTGCTGCTGTTGTCAATGAGTTTCTCCTGCATGTTCTGTAATGATGAAGGTCCTTGGAGGTTTTGGATCACTTATGTTTCTCAGTGTAGCTACAGATTGTGAACATAAGGGTTGCATCAAGTATATTAAATAATTAATTGAAAGGCAGAGGTTCATTTCCTTCTGTGTACTTTGTTTTTCTGACTCCACATTTCTTGCTACTGAAAAAGATAACCTGGTCAGGTAGCTAAATGTTAATTTGAAGCTTGCCAGCTTTTTCATTTGATGTACAATTGCTCTTAGAAACAGCTGCTGCCTTGCTGCTACCAGTGCCAGAGAGCGTTTTGTTTGACGACTTAACGTGTTATTCTATCAGGAACCATTTGTGGATTCAAATACAGATGCAGAATGATAATTTTTGGAAAAAAAAAGTTAATTTCCTTGAATTCAAAACATGCTCATCATAAAATAGCCCATGTCCTATCCCTGATATGCTCTGAAGGCAAGTCTAAGCAGGCTGTGCACCTAGTCCAAACTATGCAGGGCAGTGACTTCGCTCTTATTATTTGCAGCAAATTTTTTTAGAACATGATGGCTAAAAAAAATGAGGCCAGCCTTTTTATGTAAATGTTCAGACTCCATCCATATCTCTTTGTGGTTTATTCTTTATTGTGTGATTGCTTTCTGTACGGACTGAACCATGCAGCAGCAATTTGAGGCTTACCTTTCAAAAAGCCGAGAGTTAAAATGAAGTGCCAAAGCCTTAGATAGACATGGCTAAGACAAACCATAGTGTCTTCTGATAATTTCTGGTTGGTGCTCTTTAGTTCTATCCTAAAAAGGAAAAAATAAAATTAAAAAAATATATATAGTCTTGGACTTTTCTAAAGCAATTGCAGCTGAAGGAATATCTATATGGGAATTGGTTGGGGAAAATTCTTGCAGCATCACAATTTTGGAAGTATATGGAGCAGGAACAAAAGCCTGCGAACAATGGATCCAGTCCTTGTGCTTCAGTGGAGTGATGCTGAAAACTTTTAGTTGGTATGTGAGTCGTTCATTAAACCCAAGGGGAAACGATGGACACTTGGAGTTTTCTTTTCCAGGTAACAGTATGGATTAGTGCAAGGAAAAACCCAGCAAAACATAATATTTTTTGCTTCTTTGTCCACACAACCCATTTCTGATGCTTGTGAGATTGATCTGAGGTTCCTTCTCTGTTCCGATCCTATCCTCACGCTACACATATTGTTGACCCATCATTAGTTGCTTCATTATATGAAGTTTCCTGTGTTCTGCCAAGCAATGGTAGTAGGAAACCAGTGTTTCTAGGGAACAGAAGCAAGCTGGAAATGCTAATCCCTTTTCCTTTTCCTCCGAATAACACCCACAGGTTTGCCAGTTTCTTTTTTATCACCAGGTATGTACAACCAGCTGTGTTACTAGGGTGGAGCAGAACAAAGAAAGTACAGGCCCTGCCTTCAAATCATGAAATGTCTAGGTTTAAGTCTTCAGGGAATCTGGGCAGTGCTCTGCTTTGCCAAAGAGCAGATCCTAGGTACGATAAGCCTGTCACCAGAGAAATCATGTCCTTCTGACTTGTACCCAGCTCAATAAATGATGCCTGAGACACGCAGTCAGACCTCATTACTCTCCCTTGATTTGTGTCTGTGCTCAGCAGTGCAGATGGGTAGTTTCTCTCTCTTGTCTTTTTAAGAGTTTATGGACTGCGGAATAGCTGTTGCTTGTCCACTGTGAAAGTGGATGAGCTAAATATTTACCAGTGCTTTATTTTGGTACCAACAGTAGTGCCTGGAAGTGGGCTACTGAGTTTCAGGTTCGTTTTGCGCCCTTCCTTTGTCCAGCTCCCTACCGATAGCGAGGCCGAGTCAATCAGAGCATTGAGAGGGTTCAGATTACTAATGTACTCAGCATTTACAGAGCTTTATTTCTTTGAAAAGAGAGAAGAGGATGAATCTTTCTGCTCCATTACAAAGACCGTTGCTTTTTATGCTGAACAGAGGTTTGCTTGGGTTTTTTTCCCTGGAAATAAATTTCATTTAAACTCTTTACTGCTGCATTGAATTAAAAGCTTCTTCTACCTATTTTGGGTAGAAGGTGTTTTGATAATATTACAAGAAGCCAATATCTGGTGACTTCCAGATGAGACATTTTCATCCAAATTTGGCTTCTGCTGTTCTTGATTCTAGCTGATATTGGACACTTCAGTAGATCCAGTATATTCAGCTTTTTTAGGGCAATGTAAAAAGGTACAACTGATATTATTGACCTTTGATTTGGGAGAGCATGTGGGTTAGATTACATGTTACATTTTCTTTTAAAAGGCATTGCAAATTTTGCCTTTGGCAAAAATTCAGATGCAACAAAGTGAAGGTCAGCTTTTCATCTGATATGACCCTTTGTTACCTGGGCTTCCTTCTAATCTTGTTCTCTCAGTTTTTGTATTGCTGCAGTTCCGTTGTGCTTAGAGTAAGTGGGACCAAATCCAGGACTATTGTGTTTATCCTGAAGACCTTGATAGCAAGCTTGCTTTGCATGTCTCAGAAGACTTAATAGTTCTTTTTGAATCCTGACCTGTAGGTACAGTTTAAGTATTAATTTAGCTTCTAGACTGCCCCAATGCTTCAGCATTAATTCAAGAGATAATCAGTAATCCTGGCTTTCACAAACTTTCGTAAGTTTACAGAATTAGAGAGCTTTCTCTTGCAAGGAAATTTCTTGATCTTATTAATAAGGAAAACAAGAAGCTTAAAGCTGGCACAAAAACAGGTTTATTTTCTTTCATTTCCAGGGTCTGATCATAGCATGCTTCCTCAGTCATGTTTCTTCTCTGCTTTCTTTTCTCCCTAGTATCTTACTGACTAGGAGTACCCAATTACGTCCTTATCAGCTTCTTTCTTTTTATTGACCAACTCTCCTTCTGAACAGGGGTCAATGCTGACCTGCTTTCTCTACTGGATGTGCTTGCATATTTTTGTAGCTCTTTTGAGACAAGCTATTAAAAAAAAGAAAGAAATAAATCCCAATTTATTCAGCTTGTGAATAAACAGGATTTAAAATGCTGCAATTCACTTCATAACTCCCAGTAATGAGCAGGAGGGGGCACTTACCTCTTTTCTTAAGCTTAGCAACTCTAGTGTGTCCTATATGAACACGGATGTAACTATTGTTCCTAACATCTACTTTCCTCTGCTTGTTTTAACAATTCCTGGGTAGATTAATCAGTAATTTTAACTGCGATATGTGATCATGACCTGCAGTCATCTAGTAGAGGGTGCATAAGGATGTGTTTTAAGCTAAAGTGAGGGTATGCACACAGTATCTTGAGAGCTGTTTCTTTCAGCTCACTTCTTAGCACATCTTTCCGGAAGCTTTTCCTCGTTTATTCTTAGCTTCTCCTGACACCCACAAATGACTGCAGAAAGATGGGTTATCTCCGTTGCGTAATGACTGTCGGCAAGCAGGACTCCTTCACTTCTTCGGGCCAATAACAGCAGGAAAACAGCTGACCCTTACCCGGTTTTATTCTGAGCGATGACGCTGACTCATGGTGCTCTGTAACCTTGTGGGGGATTCTTCCGTAAAAGCAGTGATGTATTAAGAGTAGAGGTAGATGGCATCAGAGAAAATAGCTTCAGCTACTGTGAGTTATTTGTGTCCATTTGGCAATCTGCTCTTATCCTCAATTGTTCACCATATTGCCCTGGTGTTCCAGCATATGCATTATTACCCAAAACAGGTATGAAATAGAAACTACTCTATTAAAGGAGATGTGCGACTACTCAATAAGACTGTTAGGTGCTTAGGGAGATGACCACTGCGACCTGTTCTTAAATACACTGATTTTGTAACTGGTAATTTGTACAGGCTAGGGAGACTGGGAGCATATTCTCCCTGTCCTCTTTCTGGGTTTGGGAGAATCTATTTTGCATTGAGTGTCACCATGGTTCACGCCTTGCCATTTCCACACAGTAGGAGGAGACATTAGGAGATCCTACCTCATGCCAAAGCAGCTGGTAACTACATAAGGCATGACATTAGAAAGCAGCTTGCTATTATCATGGGAAAATACTAAAGGCCCTATCTTCAGACCTTTTAAAGTGCCCTTAGTTTGGCATTGTGAAAATATGAGGTGATATCTCTAGTGATTCTCACATAGTTACTTTGGCTTTGTATTGCCACTCAGCAGCAAAGAGCAGGAAAGTGTTGAGGGGACCGATCCAGCTCATGCATGTCTTCACTGTGGCCTGGTGGAGTGGCTCATAGGGACAATCACAGACAAGACATCTGGCTGAAATCCTACAGTTGAAGTTGCAGCTACTTATGCACCACCACCATTCTTTGGCTTTTTAGCAGACCAGTGATGTTTTTTTTTGAAAATCCATGTTGTTATTGTTGTGTTTTAGTAAGAAGTAAAAAAGGACTCCTGGGCTAGAGACAGAAAACTCCCTATGACATTTGCCTTAAGAAGGACACCTGTGCTGGAAGTGAAGAGTGGTCAATACTTAAGTCTACGTTTAATATCCTGTCTGGTGACCTTTTGTAAGAAGAGAGCTGAGAGTGCTAATGCCCAGGGTAGTCTGTGAAAGGATATGTGCTTTTAATCAACTTCCCAATAGTAGGTTAATAAAAGCAATAATCCTTTTAGTATTCTGCTTCTATTATCTCTATCTATGTTTTCCAAGGTCAGTAAAGCAGTAAGCAATGGGGGAAGATAAGCTTCCAAGGAGTTGAACTGTAGAGCAGTGAAAAACATCACACCCAGCAGTATGGATTGTTCTCCTGCTTCCAGCTCTTGGTGAGGGAGTCAAACCATATAGAGAACAGACTGAGTGGTTTCCCAGGGCACTGGTCACAACAGATTTCCAATACAGCATGAGCTTCATGTTGTGGTCTCTGAGCATCATTTGTTATATTCAGACATTTCCTTTTATCAGGAGACCAAACTATTTGGCCTGGGGGAGGGGGGGAAATTATTTGAGGGCTCTGATTTGTTTTGGTTTCAATGAGTTTGTTTAGTTTCTTTAAAACAACAACAAAAATCACCCCACCCGCCCCAAAAAAACAATCATCCGCTGCATGTACTGATTTCTGTTGGTGCAATTTTTAGCGTAATAGGTTGGATGCAGTAGCAAGAAGATGATGTCATTTAAATGTCCAAAATGTGCTGTAGTGAACTCTACCCCTAGGTAGCACACGCATTTTCCCTTGACTTTGTTAGACTCTGTATACAAGAACCAAATCTGGCTGTTTGCATATTAAAGCAGTATAATGCTGAGTTGTCTATCTCTTGTGAGCTTTTGGCATTAGAGTGTCCCTACTGGGTCAGTCCAAAGGTCCATCCAGCCCAGTATCCTGTTTCCAACAGTGACCAGTAAAAACTGCCTAGGGAGGAGCACTGGGCCAAGAGCAAGCATGCGGTCCTCGCCCCTGTAATCTCCCAGGCTCCAGCAATTTCTGCTTAGGGACTTCCTGAGTCAGATCTGGTATTATCGTGTTTAATAGCCCTGAATGGATTTTTTCTCTCTCTTTTTTTTTAATTGCTTTTTGAGCTCATCTAAAATTTAGTATTCATGACATTCTGTGGCAATGAGTCCAATAGTTTTAACAGGGCATTTTTTGAAGAAGTATTGGAGGATTTCTATAAGTTACTGGAGGATTTCTGTAGTTTACCACCATGTCACTGATATTGGCTACTCCTAGCTTTTCATGGGAAAATATAAAACCTTTGAGATGAACAGTTACTTAATGAATTTTCTAGAGAGCGAAATGTATTCTTTGGGCAGTCAGTAGTATCTGCTGTCATGAACTTAATAGTTCACATATCATATAACTTGTGGCTGTTTTAGCTATGGATGATGACACTTTTGCCTATACAGATGTCTTTTGAATGCACCTCTTACATCTTGTTTAGTAGTATTCTATGCAATTGAGCAGCAAATTTTATTCTCCTGCATAGAAAATGCACTGCATTTTTGTTTAGGCCTTGATTTGTTCTTTCTTTGATGTTGCTTTAAGTAGAATAAGCAAGTTTTGTCCTGGAATACTAAATAATTATTTTACTATAGACGCTTTGGTTAATTAAAAGATGTAGCCAAGCCCCAATTTATATTACAAGATTTATTTTGATTGCCAAAGCCTTGAGCTGCCTTTAGAGCAGAGTTCTTGTTCATACCCAAGTTCTGTTCCTTACGCTGTTCACGTGGAGCTCTGCAGGCAGTTCTGACTCTGTCAGCCGAAGGGCTCCCCGTGGTGGACAGGGTGTGTGTGAGGACAGCATTGTAACATACATGGTGTGTGTGTACATAGGTGATGGAGAAACGAAGAACAGTGGTAAGAGATTACAAGCAGAAGGATCAAACAGTACTTTCTCATGCCAGAAGAAACCTTGTGATCTAATCTGACCTTTTTGCATCACATAAACTACAAAATTTAATCCCTTGTGATTCTAACCCAGGAACTTTTTTGTTTTAGGTGCTGGCCATGTACCTTTCCTCTCTATAGCGTTACTGTCAGTGTTAAAGCGCAGTTTTATTGCATACTGTGGCACGGTAATGATTTTGTTTTGTGTACCATGCTGTAAACATCCAAGCCAAATTGCTGACAGTCTTAATGTGTTTTGGAGCAAATGCATTTCCTGAGGTACGATGTGTTCCACCTTATCCTTTAGTTAATATATCAATTCTTCTGCCTCAGGCAGAGATGCTTAGGCTTGTGTCTCTTGGTTGTTCCTTTTAATTTGAATTCAGTTATGAACATTGAAGAAAGTGTCTCGGGCACTACAATTGCTTTAAATTCACAATAGAAATGGTCTGTGAGCCGTGACATGGTTTTCAGACACTCACACTGCTGAAATTCAGGCATCCAGGCAGCTGTAGAAAATATCCTTCCATGTCAGCTGCATAGGACAGCAATGATATTCAAGTTACATTGAATTGCGTAAGATGAGTTGAGCACCTCTGCTCAACTAACTGCTGAGCATCTAACTGCTCTTGAAAGGAGTGGTCCGGCTCAGGTTTCCCCATCCTGCCTTCGCTCGGGGCTGTATGTTCCCAGCATTTCTCTTGCTTTAGTTCTTGCCTTTACTGAAACCATTAGTGAATTAATTCAACTTGCTAATTAGACAGTGAATATCCCACCTAGAAAAAAAAAAAAAAGAAAAAAAGGAAAAAAGCTGGGCTGGTGAGCTGATACAGCTTACTTCCAAGTGATGAATTTCAGGCATAATGAATAGCCAGTCCAAAACATGCCCAAAGTCATGCTTTCCCTCAGGTATCTGATGGAACAGCACCGAAGCATGAAAGTTCTATGAAATACATTCCCAACTATCTTAATTTTATCATCTCCCTTTATTTTCTGCCTTTCTGTTACTGCTCCTAGTCTGGCAGGTAGCATGGTTATCAAACAGTTCCAGTTTGTATAGAAGGGTGGGCTCTGCTCTCATGGCTGAGCAAAAAGCTTGAAAACTTCAGCGTGCGCTATCCAGGCTTTCTGTAGTGAGAAGCCAGGGATGAACCCAGCTGGGGTACATTGTTTGCTCTACTGCTTCTCTCAGATTTTACTTCCAAGATAGTAGGTCTTGATTTATCTACTTGTAAATTGGATGTAAGTGTGTTTACCAGTATTGTACAGACATTGTTGGCTGAAAGGATGTCTGAGAGTCTGTGGATATTTGAGTTGCTGTGTAAGCACTTGTAACGAAGGAATCCTGCTAAATTACCTGTCAGTCTTTCTGTAGAATTTTTCCTGTGAAGATATAGCAACATATTGGTGTCTTAAGGATGCTTTGAAATATGGTCAGGTGAATTAGTTCACCTAAAGAAAGAACATGTCTAAATTTTAGTCTCATTTCTCTCTGTATCTGACACAAACTGCAGTTTCTAAGACTGCAAAGCCAAAAGAAACCCAGGCTATGGTGTTCTCCATTTTGCTCTTTCCTCCCCTCCCATTTTGGCAGCTTGCATGGCTCCTGTCACTGGCCAGGTATGTAAGTGGAAAGTTGGCACTATTAGCCACAGGACACCTTCAAGCCTGGCTTGACCAGCTGAGGGTCTTGTGGGGAGGGTTCTTCAACATGACTCTCCATCCCACTGTGCAGTTCACCAGTGTTGCCTTGGGTCAAACCAACCCATAGGTCCTGAGGCTGGTGGAAAAGCATCAGAGTTTCATTAAGATGTGGAGATGAGCTGATTAGTCAATGACTAATGAATTGGTGAACTTCTGGGTGCAATCTGAATTTCAGGGAAGATTGTTTCTCTGTGACAGTTCCCTGGTTTTGTTTGTGATTGAAATGGAGTGGCCTTTTATCTCAGTGTTTGGCAGTAGGTGAAGCAACTGTACTATTTTGGCTGCCCTCTGACAGCTTCTCACAAGGATGCTGGGACTTAAGACAAGCATGAATCAGTTGGCTTCTCAGAAGAATTCTGAGAACTGGCTCTCTGCCACTCTGCCTGGAAATGGGACAAAAATAATGTCATTGCTGCATTCTCTTCCACTTTGCTGAAATGCCCCAAAATCCTCAGGCTAGAAAAACGGTCCACAAAACCCAGGAGTGTGTTTCTGTTGTTAATAGTGACAGGATTTAGAGTGACTGAAAGGCCCAAAGTACTTGGATTTGCTTGGTGAACTGGAGCAGAGAAATATGGATTGAACAGTCAAGTGCTAATCTGCAAAGAGCAAGTGGTGTGCTTTTGCTTCAAGAAGAAATCATGCTCGGGCATGAGTGATGCACAGCAGAGGAGCAAGGCTGGAGACTCCCAAACTAACAGCATGAGCTGCTCCCTCTTGAGCCAAGGAGCTTCACTCCCCAGTTGCACACCGTACCTGCTTGTTGTCTGCAGAGCTACCTCAGATTTAGGAAACCTGTAAGGGTGGAAGGGTGTTGCTTCAAAGACATGGTATCAGAAGATATTATTGTGGTTATTTAGTCTGCCTTCCCAGGTGTGGAAGACTGGAAAATGTAAGGGCAGGTGATAAATGCAGCAAGAGTCATTTGGAGACATGCTCAGTTATGGTTTTAAGACTGGGAGCACACCTGTGAAGAGAGGATGTCCCATATTATTTGTCACAGGGGAAGGTAATTTTCTTTCAATAACACAAACACACTTTTTAAAAACAATGTTTTAAGGTTCTCAGAAAAGAAGTGTATGCAATAAGCAACGGAGCTGGCACCTTCCCACAGCTGGTGTGACCACGCGGTGCAGTGTCCCACCTGCTGGGCTCTGATGCCAATGCTGTTCTGCAACATTCCTATCTCTGGAGCTAATCTCTGGCAGTTGAAGGTCTATGCATCTTTCAGCACCTTAACTTTTGTCTCATTTGTTGACAAGATTAGTATGTTCATATCTTGATGATCTTAGAGGTCTTTTCCAACCTTAATGATTCTATGATTCTATGATTCTATATTTCATAGCATTTTTGAAGATACAAAACCAGGCTGGTTTCAGTGTTGTCTCTGGAATGTTAAAATGCTTTAGTGTGATTTTTGCAGGGTCTGTTATGCTCAATAACACAATTTGCTTTTTCCATTCTTGTTTAATTAATTTTGAATTAAAACGATATGTCTAGAATTAAGCATGTTCTTGCCAATTTAAGATCACTTATTAATAATATATTTGGACCTTGAAGAGATTAAAATTTAGTATATTAGTTACTTTTAGGCAGCTTAACGTTTTTAATAGAGAGAAAAATCTGTCTTATGTAACTAAGCCTATAATTCTAAATGAAACTGATTTAGCTGATCTGATAAATAATTAGTGAAATTGGAAATTAGATAAATTCTGATTCATTAGCATCTGGTTTTAGAATGCGATTGTAAGGAAACATGAATGAGAAGAGGATGCTGGAAGTGTATCTATTGGTAAAGTAATAATTAGAGAGGACAAAAGTAATTTAGTCAAGATTTAAGATTGCCTTAACTGACAGTATTCAACTTTTTCTCACAATGAAACATGAAACAGTGCTAAAGATTTCTCTGTTTTTATAAAATAGAAGTGAAAGTGAGGGTCATCAAAACTCCTGTGAGGACTATGGACATATTGAATAAACTTAGATGAATCAGTAACTTGTATCGAGTACAAAACAATAAATTTATCTAATTAATTGTTCTCTGGAGTTTCATCTGGGGTTTATGGGATTGCGGGATGAGGCAAATGAACTGAAACACAGTCAAAGCTGAAGGAAAATCTTATCCCAACCACTGCAGGGAAAAACCTCAAAACTGAGCATTAATTTGTCTTAGTTCGGTATATCTAGTACAACACACACTGTAGGTATGTAGCTGTTTGATATGAGCTGTTGTTAGATGGTGCTAACACTTCTTCCATATGCAGGATTTTCTTCAGCTTGTTTGTGGACAGCTGGTGGTCTGTGAAGAATTGGCTGTTGATGTGGCTTCTGTTCTTCATTTCTAATCCTGAAAATACATGAAATACTTTCTTCATCTTACTCTTCTTTGCAGCAGAATTGCCCCAAGACTAACCAGCATCTGTGAAGTGTGGGAATGACAGGATACGTGAGACAAGGTGCCTGATAGGGGTCGGTCTGTGCTAGGGAAATGTCTGGGAATCTTGTATGAAGCACCAGGAGTCCAGTTGCTTTAAAGATTTTAAAACGTTCTGGATCCACAAGAGACTGTTACTCCCTGCAAACCAGCATCTCTGCCAGTTTGAAAATGCTGGTTTTTCAGTGCCTGTTTCCCACATATTGCTGTGCCTTAGATAGCAGAGAAGCACGTTGCTCTCATCTGCTTGGAAACTTCTTCCTTGCTGCTGGTGGTGGGGTAGGTCCCTAGGTGTTAAGCATGGTTCCTCCCTACCCTTTCTGTGTCCCAAAAAGGGTTTACCTGTACGGTGGTTATTCTGTTCTCTAACACGTGTTTTTGTGAGCAACCAGAGCTTGTGTGCATTTGGAAGAAGAGAGCTTTAGGTGCCAAAACAGACTTTGGACATGCCGAGATGATTGCACTGGATTACAGGAGCCCAAGCCCAAGCTGGAAGTGAGGGAGTGCAGGATGACGGGCTGAGAACTCAGTAAAGCATCCTGAAAGTCCTTGAAAAAAGGGGTCAGAGATACCATTGACTTAAGATCTGTAAGAAGCTGTTTTTAGCTGTTGCTGGTGGCGTTTGCATAAGTTACAGAATTTTTTGTCCTCTGCTTTGTATCTAGTATGCAATGAGTAGTTTCCTCAGTCTGTAGTGAGAAAGTGCACTGTCATTGCAATGATTCATTACCTCACTATTGTTCTGTACACAATTTATCAACCCCAAACCAACTTTTAGAAAATGCCTGGTGTGTTTACAGTGTGGGAAAAATACTCAATAACAGAACTAGCTTTGTGGATAATTAGAGGTTGGGGTCAGAGCCACAGATAATACATTATTCTGTAAATGTGTTGGTAAAATTCAGAAGTACTGGAAAGCAAATTAACAAAGAATAAAGGCCCAACTGTTCAACTGGCCCCAACGTAGCCCCTAAATCTGTGTGAACAAATGTTTAGGAGCAGAATTAGCCCATTTGGCTATACGCTCTGTGCATTGTGTACTTGCTTTCATTTGCAGTAAATGTGAACAAAAACCTTTATATTCCAGTGCTATGTATGAATTCCAAGCCCTGAATCTGTAGTACGTTGGTGCAGAGGCCAAACTTTAGACCAATTCCTGAAAAGACAACCAAACAGGTGAACTACAAAACTGTGCTCAAGGTCCACAGTTCTGGTTTCAAAAACCGAAGTCCCAGAAGAACACTCAGCTTTCTCCTTCTGATACCTACCTACTATTTTCAGCACCCCAGTGCAGAACTGGAAATGTTTGGAAAGACCCAGACTGAGCATGCTTTCTTCTTCAAGGGCTTTTTTCTTTTACTGGTCCTTTTAAAAGTAACTAAATATAATATAACAATATACTTTCAATAGCCCTCTGACAGAAATCTTTTTTTCTGCCTTTCTTGCAAGGAAGGTGGGTTTTATAATTTTTTTCAACACACTCAAGAAAAAACATTCACAAAGTTTCTGAAATAGGTGTGGTGGTTTGTAGATGGCAAACTAGGTTAAGGTTCATTCCCAATACTACTTTGATGTGGGAGTAACGTTTTGTTCAACTTCAAGCTGCTCTGCCAAGTTCAATTTTATAGGTGTGCACAAATCCAGGAGATTCTCGAGTCTTCCTTATCTGGAAATCTCAGAATGTGGGTTTTCATTTTTTCACCCTGCCTGCTTCTATCCTATCTGAAAATCAAGACAGAGATGAAAAAGGTACACTTTCAAATTTCAGAAGAATGCCAGCTTGGATTTATGCCTAGTACAAGGGTAAAAGGGTGGAGCATTTTCTAACGAGGATTGTCATTCTCTAGTATACAGCGCTACGGTTGACTCGCTTCATATAAAAAGAATGCAGTTAATTTTTTTTTGTAGGTACCAGAAAATACTCAGGAAAGTGACCCTATTGGGTCATGATTTTCTGCTAGTGATTCACACAAGTCAGTTCCCTGGTTGAGTGTTCTTCAGGATGATCTTTCTGTAAGACAGAAAAATCTCAATTATTGCTTTCAGCAGAAGTTAAACAAGCTGCCATCTTGAGCTGTGCTGAACTGAGCTCAGCTACAGGCATGCGTCCTACGCAAGCCTCTGGCCCTAGATACATAAAAACTACTAGCTATCTTCTTATGCTCCAGGCGCTATTTCATTAAGAAACATTTCCCTTTGTACAAAAACTGTCTGAGTGATATATGCCAAAATGACACACGGATTGTCACATGTTTGGGCTTTAATATGTTCTGTTTTCCAGGGAAAGCATCAATTACAGGTAGATTGACAGCCAATGCACCTTGGGCACTAATGCCTGCAATCCCAGTGCTGCCACAGAATCAGGCTCACAGAAAGGCAGCCTAAAATCAATGCAAGTTAAATAAACTTTTGAAAAGTTCTGAGGACTCTTACTTAATTGAACCATAACTAACAGCAACACATTAAAAAAAAAATTATCAGGTAATTATTAGAGAACAATAACATTGTTAGGTTGACTGGGCTATACACCAAG
This sequence comes from Fulmarus glacialis, assembly GCF_000690835.1. Classification (NCBI taxonomy): domain Eukaryota; kingdom Metazoa; phylum Chordata; class Aves; order Procellariiformes; family Procellariidae; genus Fulmarus; species Fulmarus glacialis. The sequence continues at coordinate 2,190 of NW_009206884.1, read as the reverse complement.
GGGCTGTCAATCATGGTTGTTATGAAGAGCAGAACATTTAGAGGCTGTCAGTCATAGCTGTCTGTAAAAGCCGAAGGACTTCAGGAATTGTTACGCCTGAATTTACCAAATGCAGAAATAACAAAAGCACCTGAGTCTCATACAGACTGATATTACAGTTTATGTAGAAGTTCTTGCATAAGTTTATGCCTTTATTCATCTGAAAGTATCTCATGACACTGGGAACTTGGAAAGGTTTATTTTTCAGCTAGCTCATTTATATCACTGATTTTTTGAAGGCTGCTTAAGTGTGTCAAATCTGGTAACAAAAAAGTAACATTCCTTTGCTGTGAAGCAAAAATGTTGGAGTTGGTATCCAAACAGCAGAGAGCTGGTGCTGAAGCCCTTCAGTTTCCTGGGGAATTTCACACATTTCTGCATACCCAAAACACTGCAGCAAATACCAGCTGGGGAACTTAAAAGGACTCAGGAAATCCTTAACTTGGAGGTACTCACCCATAGATGCTATGCGAAATGGTCCCCATCAGACCGAAAAAACCCCATGAAACCTTGTGTCTGTTTATTTTTAAGAGAAGTGTTGAATGCATGTACTCGCCTGATTTAAATCAAAAGTAGTTGTTAGTTGTTTGGGTTTTTTTGTTTGTTGTTGTTGGGTTTTTTTAATCAAATTGAAGAGCTTTTGTGAGAAAATGGCTTGTGAGAAATGGATGATATCTTTCTGCATTTGAAAAAAAGGAGTTTCCTGTACTCTGCATCACCCCACTGTGTCCTGAGTGTCCTGGATTTGTAAATCACCGTATTTTATAACTGAGACCAAGTGGAATCATGTGTCTGTGCATTCAGTGTTTGCGACGCTGTTTGAAAACCTGTTTGTTACTGAATAAATCATGGATTTCTACTTCTTTGAAAGGTTTCCATTGAGGAATCAGTGTCATTCAGTTTTATCCCAGAAGACCAAGGGCTTTCAGCAGGTTCCTTGCTGCTCCAGGCCCTGCAGGAGCCCCAGCATGAGTAACCTTGGCATTAAGCCCTACGTAGGCATGAATTTTTACATTAATTTTTTCTCATATTGGGAGCTTCACTTTACCAGACACAACATTAGAAGCGTGTTCCCTGAGTACTGATCCCTTCCCTCCTTGCCAGCAGTTATTATTGCAATGATGACCTTGGTGTCCTATTGTATTGGGCACTTTATTAAGCATGGTGGGACTGAGGGAGGAGAAAGGGGAGGAGAAGTCAAAGGGAAGGGGTTTGAAAGGGCCAGTCAAATCTGGCGAGTCAACGAATGGTTATGGGACTGGTGCTACAGCCAGGGGTTCGGCTTTTAGACCATGGGACTCGCTTTGAGAAACCTGGTCTACTGAGGGCTGATGGGGTCCATCTCTCAGGAAAGGGGAAAAGCATCTTCGGGCATAGGCTTGCCAAGCTGGTGAAGAGGGCTTTAAACTAAAGTTGCCGGGGGAGGGGAACCTCAATCCACCCCAATCCTACCAGTTTGATGCCAGGGCCAGCAATAGATGCCCAGAGCCTGGAGAAGGATCACAGGTCAGCAGGAGAGTGCCTGAAAAGCGGCACAAAGGAACCCCAGCCAGTAAGACACCTTCAGTTAGGTTGGGGGCCCAACCTAAATGCCTCTATGCAAACACATGTAGCATGGGGAATAAACAAGAGGAGTTAGAGATGTGTGCACGGTTGCAGGGCTACGATCTTATTGGCGTCACAGAGACGTGGTGGGACGGGTTCTATGACTGGAGCGTTGCATAATGCACAGAACATAGAGGGATACAGACTCTTCAGGAAGGACAGGCAGGGGAGACTAGGAGGGGGGGTAACCATCTATATCAATGACCAGCTGAAGTGCATGGAGCTCCACCTGGGGATGGATGAGGAGCTGACTGAGAGCTTATGGGTCAGGATTAAAGGGAGGGCAGGGGCAAGTGACATTACAGTGGGGGTCTGCTACAGGCCACCTGACCAGGAAGACCGGGCAGACGAGGCCTTCTATAAACAGATAGGAGCAGCCTCACGTTCACAAGGCCTGGTCCTCATGGGGGACTTCAACCATCCCGATATCTGTTGGAGAGACAACTCAGCAGGGCGTAAGCAATCCAGGAGGTTCCTGGAATGCATCGATGATAACTTCCTTCTCCAAGTGGTAGAGGAGCCAACGAGAAGAGGTGCTATGCCGGA
>NW_009206883.1:0-4445 GCF_000690835.1 Fulmarus glacialis | reverse complement strand
CCCCCGATCGAGAAATTAATTAACTTGGCTATGATAGCCATGGAGGTCTTTTAAAATTTAAAAAAAACCCCAACTTTATTTCATCTCAAGAGCCCATTTTACTAATATATTACCTTTAGCAAGGAACCATTTTCTGAAGTAAACTGAATTTTCCAGTCTTTCTTCCAAGACCAGATAGTATTATGACTCAAAAGATGGTTCTCTCTTAAATTTTAATTCCTAAAACATTACCTGTGTTTTGTGTTTTTTTTAAGAGAGATGCATAATGTTTTATTGTTTGGTTTTTTTAAGGTATTCTTTTGACTCCAATTAGAAAAAACAAATCTGATACTTCAAATAGAGATGAACATAGTAAAAATACTAGGTTGGCTGACAACTATAACTTGATACCTACGTATGAAAAGTGTGAGTATTACGGGAAAGTTAATTCTGTTAAAAGCATAACTTAAAGATCAAGTTTTGCATTTATGTCAGGGCATTGAGAAAAGCACCTGTGCTTGCTATTGGAGACAAACTGCTAAGAATCTAAATAGGTATCTTCTTGTACCTTCAATCATAGTATTATTGATGTTTGAGTGAGTTCCTATTATTTGCTAGTTGCTTCCAATGCATAAATAATGTTCACGTGTTAATGTCAATGATGAGGAAAAAATCTAATGAAAATGAAGTATTACTAATAAAGCAATATTTAAATATACAAGTTCATTAGAAGAAATGTTCCTTTGCAACACTATATTCAGTTTTACAGTAGATTTCAGTTAAAGTAACTAAGAGGTGGCCTTGTTCACAATTTTCATAGCTTTCCAAAAAAACCAAGATGCTAACTTGAAGAGACAAAGAGTCAAAGAAATGTGCAACCAGGAATGTCAGCGCTTAGAAGAAAATTGCATATATTCACTTGACAAAGATGAGGTTAGTTATGCAAAGCCTAATCATACACTCACATATTTATAAATCTCCAAATAAAATCACTATGAATTACATAATTTCTTTTTAAGTCACCTTTAAGAGGAGCCCAGTAGCAAAGTGAGCCTTATTAAAAAGATATTCCTCTCTGTTGATTCTACTCCATACTGATTTATCCCTGAAGTAAGTTAAGCATTTTTCAACTGACAGTCCTTTCTGAATAATGGATATGGAGGTATGCTTTTTGCTGCACTAATGAAAATTTGCATAATACAGAAATAACAGAAACCTAAAGGAATAAACATACTAAAGGTATAAACGATGTAGGCACAACAGAAATGAAGGTAAAGGTCATGGAAAAATACTGTATTTCAGTAAGTGGGTGACAGTGAAGAAATCTTGAAAAACCATTTTTATCTTGAGAAAGCGATCATTTCTTTAGAACTACTTAAGATTGTATTGTCAGTAATAGTGCGCTACTTCCAAATGTGAAATAGTATGTAAATTTACATAGTTTTTAATTACACCAACATAAATATTTGCAGAACAACAAAATATGTTCCCTGGACATGAAGACAAGAACCTTAAACAAGAAAAGAAGAACCCGAAAAGATTTCACGACTGAAGAAATTAACTATCTTTTGAGTGGAGTAAAAAAAATGGGTAATCATTGGAATTTAATTTTGTGGTCTTACCCATTTCAGAAAGGACGGACAAGTGTTGATCTTTCCAAGAAATACTACAGGTTACAGTTGCAAGTAATCATAATAGAATTTTCTACTAATCATATATGCTGTCAGCTCAGTTTTCAGCTTTTGACCCTGAATTGACTTGCAGAAAAAGGACAGGCTATCAGAATTTGCAGTGCATGGAATTATGCTTTGTGTCAGTTCAACAGTGTGCATGCTAAGCATTAGAATGGTCTCTGATGTAAATCAGTTGGGGCTTGTGCTTGGGGAGAGAGAACTAAACCGGGAAAATACTAGCCTTTAAACCTTCCAGTGCCACCTGACAGGATACAAAGAGGATAAGAAATTCAGTTAAGGACTCTAAATTAATCGCTATGTTTATTAGGAAGTTGGCATTTTCTCTCTTCAGTCTCTTTTCTGATGATGGCTTGTGAAAATCTCTCTGGCAGTTTTCACAGTGCTAGTATGTACACGCCTTACACAAAGATGGCGACCTATGGATGGAGTAGACAGCATTTCTGCTGTGCTTTGGGTGTGTGTGGGAGTGTTCAGTGGCAAGCGGTTTTCTACTGAAACATTTTCTAAAGTTCTAAAGTGCAGTGTTTTGTGTCAACATTTGTCTTGGTATTGTCTCTTCTATCTCCATTTTATAGAGGCAAGAAAAAAACAAAGATCATCAATAACATCTTTCAAGAGTATTTTGGATTTTGTTGCAGAATGTTGAAGAACAGCATTATTAACAGTGAGGTATTGTCACAATATGAGCCCTGAGAGAATTTAGATTGGCTTGGACTTATGTTTTTCAGTGATAACTTTCACTGACAGAGTTGTTACGCTTTGTAAATTTAAATTACATGTAATTTGATAAGTAGGTTTTTTTAAATAATGCTAACATAGCTAACAAAATCTTTATCAGCAAAATACATGTTTTTTCTTTAATTTAACCTTGAACATTTGATTTATGTAACATTCGATTTGGTTTTCTGTTTGAATCTTTTTATAGTTTGCTTTATGCCATTTGTAAGAAAAGGCTATATTGCTAGAATGAATATTTTATGTCAGAAACTGGTAAGTGTTAATGTTGTGTCTGAATTTGTTTCCGCTTAATCAGTGAAATGTTTAAAGCGGGTAAAATATTTTGTCATGCATTTAATGTGCTATATGTGCAGAAGAATACATCAATGACAGAAAACACCAAATGTGTGGTGAAACACTGCTGCATATAGTAGGCACAGATCTTGCACTGGTACATTAAGTAAATTGAAATAGAAAGCTTGTGGAAATCTTCTGGGTAGAAGATTTAGTGTGTGGTTCAGCTGCAGTATTTCTTGACTGATACTAATGACTGGGGTAACATTCCTGGACCTACATAAAATACTTCACTGTTGAACTAAGTAGAATGCAGGTACTGATTTTGGCCTCTGTTTACAGTTGGACATTTTTTGGTGTATTATTCAAGTAAGTGAGCAGAACAACCATTTATGCTAATTACACAATTTTTACAGAAAGCTTTAATGAAAGCCTTAGTAACTTGATTTTTCAGTGATAGCCTTAGTATTTCATTTGTATTTTCTATCTATTCTGATAAAGGAATGATTAATTGATAGTTAATTTATTATGGAAAAAGTTTAGTTATCTTATTAGCACTAGGTTTTCACTACGATGTAGCTTAAATGCTTAAAAACAAGCAAGATAACCGAAAACTTGGAGTAAAGATGATGCCAATGATCTAATAAATAGGTCTTCTAATATTTCAGCTGTTGCACTTTGTTTTTTATATTATTAAAATATTCAAACATCTATAAAGGATGTCTTTGAATGGAGCTATTCAAAGCAGCGTAGTTAAATATTGGCATATGTATTTGCAGAACATGAGCCAAAAGGACTACCAAGGAGCGGTACGCACAACAGGAGGTTTTGGTCTGCTACGGACAAGTATTTTTCTAAGGACTTAAAAGCTAGGCTAGACAAGCTGCTATGTCATCTCTGGACTGAATGTGTGTTAGTAATCTGTATTATTCTGGCCTAAATGTATTTCAAGCAGAGAAAATATGTAAGGCGTAAATCTTTACTTGACACAAAGTCAGAATATCACAATACTGACAATTTATCTATTCTTAGGTACAATTTAGGTTGGAAAGGACCTCTGGAGTCCATAATCTAATCTCAGAGCAGGGCTCATTTCAAAGTCAGTCAAGTTGCTTTGTGCCTTGTCAAGTTCTGAAGATCTTCAAGGATGAAATTACCACAACCTCTTTGGGCAACCTCTTCTGGTGCTTCAGCTACTCTTGTAACGCTAGTTGCTGAAAAAGACATCATTAAAACATTCTTGTATAATCCAAAAGGGAAGAGTCAGGGACTAGAAGCAAGCAGAAACCTGTTGTGTAAATTTGTGCAAGTCAATTATCTTTTTCTCCCCTTTTGATTGACTGTACAATCTTGGTATTAGTAATTTTCTTGCTTAAAATGCTTTTGATGGGCATCATAAAAATATAATTGCGTAAGAATAATTGATGTCATTTTTAGGCTGTTTAAGCTACCCAGAACAGTATTTTAGCACTTTGAAAAGCTGAAGGAAAGCATGTTTACAAAAACCCTTGAACTTGCTTTGTAGCTCTATTAGAAGAACAAAAATTATTGGCGGGGTGTAAGAATTTGGGTGGCAATTAAAGCTTGCTTCAGTAGGAAATAATTTAAAACAGGCAATTTCATCTAAACAGGAATTAATTCAGCTGCCACGCTACACCCAGCCTTCTCTGCGCCAGAGCCGCGCAGCAGCTGCAGCCAGGGCAGGAGCAGGGCCGGTGCCAGCAGCTCGCTGACAGACCGCGCGCAGGCCGGCAGCGCACC
>NW_009206882.1:8442-11935 GCF_000690835.1 Fulmarus glacialis | reverse complement strand
GACCGGTCCTGGTAGCGGCGTCCCTGTGTGCCGGGCCCCGGCGACGGCGTGTGGGGCTGCCCCGCCGCCCTGCCCTCTCCTCCTCCGGGCGTCCGCATCTTCGCGGCTTAGTCAGCCTTGTTTTTTCTGTCTGTATACGGACTGAGATTAGTCCAGAACAGGTATGCATAGACTTACTAGGTCTTTTTAACAAACCATCTGTAAAACTGGGTATTTCCATGTTATCTTATTTTTAAAAAATTAAAGGCTTTGTTTTATCAACAAAGGGAGAACAGAAACAATAAAATCCAACTTAAAGTATATTTGTCTCCATGTCGAGTTCCTGTGTGACTGAAACTGCAGTCTTTCCCCCAGAAGGACCTCCTCTCTCTGTGAAGCTGGCTGATTTTAAGAAGCTTGTAAGAACTTTCTTCAGTTCCTGTAACTTAAAACCCAGTATTTTTATCCTTTTTGCTGTATGTGTCTTTTATTTGTATTTTCTGTTCCGCAGTATTTCTGGGCCAAGTGGAAAAATCCTGTGAGGAGGGTTGGACGATCCCCACCATTTTAAGCCGTACAAGAAGGTGCTGAAGTGTTGAACGCATTGGTTAGTTCTTTGCTTATATTAACAAAAAGTATTTTGACTTTTTAGTCCCAGCTTAAGCAAATGAATGAATGAGGAAGAACCTCCTCTCCTCTGACGCATAGGGATGTTGTATTTCACCTTGAGAATATGCTGGAATCAAGTCTGTACCAGAAGCAGCTTTTGAAGGACGTGAGTGTACTGAAAAATTGACTGAATGGAAGGTTAAGGTAACTGTGATAACATATCCACCAAACATGAGCATAGCTTATCACTAATGGAGAGTAAATGCTGGAAGAGCTCTCGCTGTCTTTCCCCCCCTCTCCTTACCACCTCCTTGCTATCCCTGAAGCACCTGCTACAACTCACAGGGAACTGCGGTAGGAAAAACTGCGACAGTTTCTCCTTGACTTCTGGAAGGAGCTGTGTCTTCCTCTGAAAGTCGAGAATCTCTCGGATCATCAGCAAAAGTAACCACTTAAGCAGGCTTCTTAAGTCCACTAATGCTTTCATAAAGTAGCTGTAAAACTGAGCATTTTCTATTTTCTTTTATATTCATTACAGGAAGTAAAATACATGTTACTTTTTGCTTTCAGGTACTGATGTTGTACTAGACTTGCTCTTCTACTTCAAGTCAGCATGTCGAAGAAATCGGAGGCTCCGCTTTCCTTGTCTGACTGTCTCTGCCAAATTTGCATGGAGATCTTTGTGGAGCCCGTGACGCTGCCATGCAACCATACCCTCTGTAATTCTTGTTTCCAGCTGACCGTTGAAAAGGCCAGTCTTTGTTGCCCTTTTTGTCGGCGTCGAGTCTCTTCTTGGGCACGATATAATGCCCGCAGAAATACTCTTATCAACTGGGAACTCTGGGAAAAGATTCAGAAGAATTACCCGAAGGAGTGTGAGCGTAGGATTAACGGACAGGATTTGGAAGAGGAAAGTAAGTAAAGTGTCACTTGTCCTGGGATGTCTCTGCTTTACCAAAGTAATTACTGCTGGTGGGCTTTGGATGTTGTGAAATAAGAAACTGTGCATACACAGGCTGCGTCACTGCTAGAAGACGCAGTGTCAGAGCTCTCCTGTGAAAGGGGCTTGCAAGGCAGGGAAATGGCCATCCGTGCCTTTTTTGTTTGTAGGACAGAGAGTAAATTATATTGTCTGATCATTTAAGTGGACGTTTGTTCATGCGTTTTGCAGAAACCATTGGTGTATGGCTGCCTATCCTTGCAAAGGCAATAATTCATTACTGGTGCAGCTTCAGCTGTAAAATCTCTAAGTGGAGTATTTGCGCGTGTGTGTTTATCATTATCAAGTAAGTGAAGTGGTTAGAAGTTTTTCAACTCTTAGATGCTGTTAATGAGTTTGGTTAGAAATTCCAGGGCTTCAGTCTACGCAGGAGTCTCCAAGCCTAAAACTGTGGTGTCAGAGAAAAGGAAGTGAAATCTGATTAACTCTTTGAAGAAGGATTTTGGGTTTTATTATGTTGTAAGCTCCGTTGGGGGAGGCTAATTGGTAGGTTGGCTCTATGACATGTTCTTCCGCTTGCGGTATTGTGAAGTCTTTTTAATCACAAAAAGTGAAAGACGTTAGTTATGGTCAGCATACATACTTGCTTTATATACAGTACTTGGAAAACACTGACTGTTCTTGCCACTCTGTAACACAGTGCTTTTTTATTTTGTTCCTTTGTAACACAAAGTGCATTTTTTTTCACAGCACTTGACTTATGTCAGGTCATTCCTGTGACAGGGTATGGAAGTGATCTTTTGTTAAAATCTTTTGTTGTTGACTGTCGTGATCGTGCTTTGTTCCTCACTTTTTTTCCCTTCCTCTCATTTAGTCTGTGTCCCCCATCCGCAACACAAGCTGAGCAAGCCTGGGGAACTGAGGCAGGAATACGAAGCAGAGATTAGCAAGGTAAGTCTAAAAATACATTTAAAAGCATAAATGCTTTGTGTGTAGTTATTTTGTTTGTTCCCACAAAGAGTTGTAATGTTATTTGACAAAAAAAAAGATACTTAAAAAGGCATTGCTGCTGCAAGAACACACTGGTCATTCCCGAAGCATGAACTGAATTTTTATCCTGTATGGAGGAGGAGAGACTTCCTCGTGTTTGACACAAGGCGACACTTCTCACGTTTTCTTGTGCTAGTTGATCTATACCTCCTACCCCACCCTCTCAATCGGTCCAGTAACATATGCTGTCTGTTGTCCCTGCAAGTAGGTGTGCTTCGCAGGCTAGGAAACACATAGAAGTACAAGCATAACAGAATGCCCAGGCAGGTCTCTGTTAGTCAATACCTCGCATTTCCCAAAACTCTGCAGAAGAGTTCTTTCAGGGTTAGAATGTCATCCTTCACTGTCTGCATCCGTGCCCACACATACTAAAATGCCTTTTATAGGTGCTCAGATGCACATGAAGTATTTCGGACTAGCACATGTAAAGATTTGGAATTGTTTTGGCTTTGGTCTTGTACTTGCCTTCTTGATTTCCCTCCCTAAGTAATATACCACAATTAGATGAACTTGGGCAATAAACATACAGCATTTTATTTGCTATTTGCTCACACCCTGTGTTATCTGTGTCCATTTGAAAATCAGAAAATATTTTTAAGAAATCTTAATGTTCGTCTAAAGGGTCCTGCTTCCTCCAATTCAGACACAGTCATGGTAAGAATTATAGTTGGAAGTAGTATCAGAATGCTCCTTTCCCTCACAGCCCCGTTGCTGGTTGTCGCAAGAGCAGGGGGTGTACGTGAAACAGAGGACTATGGGATTCTCTTTTATGGTAGTTATGGGATAAGATTGATTGGCACCAATAGTATCGATGGTTAATGGAGACGGTGCCAGTGAAATATGTAATGCTGTCTGGTGGCAATCATAAGTCGTCAACACATGATTAGAAATAAACTCAGATTTAACACAGCTTGT
>NW_009206882.1:272-8411 GCF_000690835.1 Fulmarus glacialis | reverse complement strand
CTAAAGCAAATTTCCAAATTCCATTGCCCAGTTAAGAAAGCTTTGTTCATTCCTGAAGTATGTTGCTGTCCTTGTGGAGCTACTGATAACTGATGTACCAAGAGTGGATGTCTGCCATAAAGAAGGCAGATTTAAAATTCTTGGTCTGCTGCTCTGGGTTTTGCGTGTCTCAGGAGAGCAGAAGGACTCAGAAGAGAGATGTGCTGTCTTCTAGGCATCTTGTGCTAATGTTGACATTACGATGATATAAGCAGGTTGAGCAAATGCAGTGGTCTAGCTGGCATCCACCTTATAAAGAATCTTAATTTGAGTTTCTCTGTGATGCATGTATTTGGAGATCTTAGTTTTTGTTTTCAAAAGGCGAGTAAATGAATTTTAATCTTGCATGCTAGCACGGTTAATGGTGTAGTCTTACAGAAACCAAAAGGTAGATAACCACTGTTATCAAACTGAAGACTCTACACACAGTATCAGTTTGATTCTTACATCTTTGGAGAGTTGTTTGGTTAAATACTGGCTTTGAAGTGTGCAGAGTGTCTTTGTGAATAGCAGATCATTCACATTTAAGAAGCATCAGCTGAGAGGTTCTGGTGTAAAGTGTGGTCCAACAGTAGTAACCTTTAAAAAAAAATCTTTTTTAGGTGGAGGCAGAAAGGCGAGCACATGAACAAGAGGAGAACAAGGCAAGTGAGGAATACATTCAACGGCTCCTTGCAGAAGAAGAGGAGGAACACAGATTGGCAGAAGAGAGACGAAGGGAGATGGAGAAACAGCTGAAGCAAGATGAAGAGTTGGCCTGGCAGCTGAGTAACAGTCTGGTGAGTTAGGATCAAGGGGGACAGTAGAAAACATGGATGGTAGTGCAAACAACTTAGACTTTTCAGAGAAAAAGTTAAAATTTTGAATAATTTAAATTTATTTTAATTGTAGTTGGAAGCTGTTGTCAGCCCCCAATACTTTAGATCCTTGATTGACCTTTAACTTTTAAAGAACCAATGGGAGGGTGAAATATCCCAAACATTTCCACCTGTGTAATATGCACTTGAAATTTGTGCTTGATGTTTTCATTGTGAAACATTTTAAAATGTTGGTTTTCTTCTGTATACTTCCTTTTCCCCATGATTTTAAAAATACTTTGGAAGAAATTGATGTCTGTAACCTGTACTGAAAAAAAGGAACGTACGATGAAAGTTTACCTTATGTTTTTTTGGGTTGGTTTGTTTGTTTGTTTTGTTAATTTGTTTTGGGGTTTTGGTTGGTTGGTTTTTGCTACCTGATAATAGTTCTAATGATGAAACCTGTGTACTTATTTGACGAAAACCTCTTCTCTCTTAATGCCAGATACAGGAAAGCGTACAGAACATGTAACATTTCTTATTCCATAACTCTCCATTACTTATAGTTCTAGAATTCTTTGGACAAAAGTAACTAATTCTGCAGCAGAAACAAAGCAGTTCTCTGGGGTTTCTCCAGTTTGTGTTGTGATTTGTTTTATATAATGCTGTTTTTCCATGTTATCGAAGAATGACGATTCCAAAGGACATGTGCTCAGCAGTCCTTCACCAGCAGGCAGTCTCTCATCTGAAACATCCCCAGCTAATTTGTGCAAGATGAAGAGCAAACCAAGCAACTCTGGAGACATTCAGAAGTAATTAATTCAAGTTTTTCTTCCTTAGTAACTGGTCTGTTTCTTGGTATAGTGTCCCTCTCTTCCATTTGCTTCCTTGGAATCCTGTAGTCCAACTTCCCTGGATAATCTGGGGCAAATGTAAACTGTTGAGTGTTAAAACATCTCCTGATAATATGGAGGAGAAGGGAAACACTTGCCCTTCTCTTGTTTTTGTTTGTCAGAATGAACCTGTAGAGCTTGATTAATGCAAAGGACTGACAATTCAAGAAAAAAAAGTTTTAAAAGGTATACTTCTTTTTTTCCTTTAAGGTATCTGTCTCCAAAGCTTCATCATGCATTGGGATCAACATCATTCTCTAGAACAACAGAAAGAGGCAGGATTGACTCTGACTCAGTGGTAACTAGAGTTGTTTTGTTATAAATCTCAGTGTTAGTAATTATGGGTTATTTTCCCCTTGCCTGTAGGATTGCCAATCCTATATTCCCCTTGTACATCAGCACTGGGCAGTTTATCTTGCCCTTCTTGAACCTTCAGTATTCATGATTCCGGAATGGAATCTGGAATCCGTGGAAGCGGAAGAAACCATGCTTGGCAGTTCACAGATGCACACCTACGGCTTACTTCGATAGTTACCTTGTGTAGCCTTACAAGTACCTTACCTGAATGTCTTCAATGAGCTCTGGGTTGCAACCAATGGTGCATAAAACTAAAATAATGGTTCATTTTGGAGGAGGTTGCACTCTGATTTTCATCGTTCCATATGTCTGTCTGTCTCTCTGATCTTTCCTGTTAAGCTTCAAAAGATGAGCAGGCTAATACCTTGAACAGTTGATTTTAGTCCTTGATAAGAGGAGAATGCTGCAGTTGTGGTTTTGGTCCTTTAGCTAGGCTTCTGTAGGTTGTTTTAAATATTTTCATTAATATTAAACAGCTATGGTTTTTTTTTAAAACGAGAAGAATCCAAGTTAATATCCCAGAGTAATTATGAGCAGTGCAGCTATGAGAAGTGAGATTTGCATGTTATTCGTATCCATTGGCTTTTGATAAATTTACTTTATTAGTGGTCTCTCTTTTTTCTTCAGACCAGTAGCAATGAAGGCAGCAGTTCTGCATGGCAAGATGAGCAAGAGGAAATGCCAACACTGTCTCCACAGCTGACTGGTGTGATTAAAGATTCCAGTGTTAAGGATTCATTTTTGGAATCATGCATGAACTATTTCAGTGCCTCAGCTTCAGGGGAAACCGTTGCTGTCAAGCAGGAAAAAACACCAGGACCAAATTGTCTAGGAGACAAAGTTCCAGATGCGTGTCATGGAAGCACAAAAGGGGAAGGGTCTAGAACAGTTCTTTGTAGATCCAAAGGAGAAGATGATGGAATTGAGTCAGACAGTGGCAGTTTAACACATGTAGAAAGCATAAACCTTGAAGACTCTGCTGAAACTTGTACCCATATTCAGTCAGCAACAAATTCTGTGATGTCTGACAGCAGAAGTGTAATATATGATCTCGTGAAGGTGGCTAGACACTCAGATGAAGAGAAACCAGAGAGACTGCAGAACGCTAAGGAGACTCCAAAAAGAAAGTCACTGGAGCTACCAGCTGAAGCAGTGGTTGACTTGTGCATGCTTGATAAGAGGAGAAAAACTTTTCCAGAAAGTTTAGAGGACCAAGGGGAGCAGATAAATGATTTTAACTTGCAAATGCAGAAAGCCTTTGAGCAGGAGTTCTATGAAAGGCGTATGCAAGAGGAGCAAGACAGGATTTTGGCTCTGCAGCTACAAAAACAGATCAACAAGGAGGAAAGGACACTTAATCGACAAAAGGGCTCTCCAGATGAGTACCTTCTTCGCACCAAACCGCCTCAGTCTGTGAAAGACTCTCCTGCTAGAAAGGGAAGTTCTAAGATGGCAAAAGACTCAAAGGTACCAAAAAAACAGGCTGAAACAAATCACCGCAAGACTCGGAAAAGTTCTTACAATGAAAACTGGCAGTCCCCTACCAGAGTCCGAATGAAATCGCCCAGCATCAAGGGAGGAAAAGTTTTGAATTGTGTGGTTAATACCAGTGACGCAAATGATATTTGTTCACTACCTAAGAATAAGCAAAAGACGATCCTTCAGATGTTTAAAAGCTCTGTGGTGGAGTAGATCAACAGAACCACAGACACATGGTGGAATGAGAATTAAAACTGTGGTAATGCTTTCTCCTGTGTTAGGCAAAGCTTGCTGTAAACAGTTTTAAAGTTGTTGGTTTTGAGGGGGATTGCTTTGAGTCACAAAGTTGTGTATTCTGAGAAGTTTTAATAGCATATGCCCCCAAGACTTTAAAAAATTTTAATTGTTTTTTTCTTGACTACAGCTTATTTTCTAGCACTTGTACTTACATAATTTTGAATGTGAATACTGTTAGTGTTTAAAACCAAAAATAACTGATGGCCTTATCTTAAAAGGCTCCGAAATCTCATTCTATGGAAAGGATGCGTGTTCCACAGAGGAAACAAGCAAAAAAATGGGTCTGTATTTCCAGTTGTCTGCCAACTGCAAGGTGGAAGCTTCACTCGGCATGACCACTGTTCTGTTAGCCTAAATCCCAGTAACATGCTTCAGTTTATTTGTTGAATTGCATTGTTTGCACGACAGTTAACATGAGTATAAACGGACAGTCTTGCAGACACACCCCTTCTCTCTCCCTCTGATATACTAACTCCTTTCTTAGACAAAGAGGGAAAAACGACATCATTCTCCCACTGCCAAAGCCAGGGATCTTTCATAGATGCCAATAGTATAAGTGGTTGTGGGCTTGTATTTAATTCTGTTCATAGAGGTCACTTCTGCAGATCTGACTCTTGGTGTCATTAGGAAAAAGATACTTTTGTTTTCTTATTGCTAGTGTTCTGCAACTTTATTCTTGTACGATAATATTACCTATATTAGTGTTACTCAATTTTCATACTCAAACTGGTTTGAGTCTGATTAAAAACACATACTATTAGAAAAAATAGTTAGTCCAGAAGACAGTTATGATGGAGAAAGTTAAACCAAAAGGGGGAAAAACAACTGAAAACTGGAGTTGTCAGTAATGACATAACTATAATTAAAGATGCACATAACTACCATGCCTGGCTGTAACTGTTCACCCCCCATTTCGAGAGGGACTGCCAAATACTCTCTTCCAGTTGGGCTTAAAACTGACATCATTCAAAAGAATTACAATTTAGACATGTGGGGAAGCTGAGGCCTGTAGGAAGTTGAGACTCGTGAAGAGCTGACCAGCTGCTACTCAGCAGAGGGAGTATTCTTGCTAGATTGTTTTATCTGTTGCTATTATGAAACCATCTTTTGGCCTTTCTTTGCTTGCAGTGAGATACTTTTCCACTGTACGTGTTTGAAAGAGAACAAAGCACCAATCTGCATTGCTGCAGTGTGTGTGCTAATCAAAGTTTGCAAATGTTTTAAATTTGAACTTTTTTTGAACCTCATTGATGATCTATAGACTTTAACTCATTTCTAGGAAATTTGTAGGAAAATACTTCAAAGCAGTATCTTCTGATGTTTTAAGTTTAAAAAAAAAAAAACCAAAACCCAACCTGAAATTTTATTGAAAGCATGAGCAGCACCCCAAGCCAAAAATCTGAATTGGTTTTTTCCTTTGCCTGCTTGTCTCTGTTAATGGTGGGTTTCTCATAAATAAACGATCTATTCTAAGATGCTTTTTGAGAAAGTTGCAATGGGTGACCAGTTGCAAATTGTTCACTGTTCCTCTTGCTGCCTCAACCATTGTGCTGGAAGCCTTCCTTCAATATAGATCTGTTTCTGTTTAATCCTTACCTTTGTTCGGGTTGTTTTCTGTCTTACCCAGGCAGTTAAATATAATACTTCATTTATTAAAAGTGTTCTTTAAGGCAGAGATATTGACTGTTTTCATTCTAGTGATGCTCAGCCTTTCTAGTCATGATAAGCATGTAAGAAGTAAACTCTCTATTTTCAAAACAGATGAGGAGAAAGAGTTTATTTTTTAAGTCTATTCAGCCTCATTTTACAATCCATTTCTGAAGTCTGATGTTTATTTTTAACTTGCTTGAAAGATGGTTCTTGCTCTGGCATGGAGCTCCTCCTTCCAAGATTACGTCTCCCAACAACTGCTGCCGTTCTCGAGTATGCCTGAGCAGAGGCACCACGTGCTCCTCTGATTTACCGACATTTTGGTGTAACAGGTTATTTAGGATTTCACAGCAGGTTGGGAATGGTTTGGAGTGGTGCAGGGCAGTTCCTGGTCTCTTCCCGCACAGGTCACCCCTGCAGCCATCTGCTGCCAAACCCCTGAAGTTTATGCCTGATGCAACTGTCTCTGCAGTGTGAGACACTTTGTTTCTATGGTCCTGATGGTACTGCTGTACCCTCTGAGGGGTCTGAGTGTCTGCCCTGTTCTTCTCAATCACTGCCTTTAATGTCCAGCACCGAAAGAGTCAGAATCTCAAGTGTTTTGAACTGCTGGCCGTTCATATGCAAGAAATAATCTCGCATGTATTAGAAATTCTGACCCTGGTTAATTGCTGTATTTTTCTCGGATCAACCATCATCTACCCCAGTACAGCAGTGCTGGCTTTGGAGTTGCTTTTATGGCCAGGTCCTGATGTTTCATAGATACTTGGTGAAAAAGGAAGGTAAGCATGTGTGGTCATACAGGTATATATCCAGATAAACACTAAAGAGCTGAAAAGAATGAAGCTAGAAATGAAATATATATCCCCCAACAGCCTTAATCTTCATTAGAGTTAAACTTCATCTACTGCTCTGTTTTCTGGGGCTAGCTCTGTCCCTGTAGCAGGCTGACACTAAGCAACATACACTTAGTCATAAGATAGGAGGCATTTTGTTTAAAAAACACAGTATGAGAGCTCACTAATCCAGCAGGATCATGCAGTCTCGCTGAGCACACCTCAACAACGTGGAGTGAGCTGCCATAACAGCTCACTGCCAGTGATAGGGTTCCTACGCTTGTGCCACCTCTGGCGCTCGGGTACTCTGCCATCTAATTCCAGATGTTAAAGGGGTAAGGGAGGCATTGAGGGGCGACAGGATGAGGGAGAATTTCCCTTTTGGGCAGCAATGTGCCTTGTGCAGCTCACTCAGCTGCACCTGAAGCCGTGTCCCAGTATATGGGATTGCTGCATTTAACACCAGTTTCATTCCCTTTTCTTCCACAAGTTGTTTTGCGGATTCTTTCTTTTCCCTTTTAAGGTGTCCGTTATGTGTCTCTTCCATATAAGGCTTATGAAATGCACTAAACTAATCCCAGTTAGAAGTTCGATAAGGGGGGGGGCTTTTCGCATCTTACTCGTCAGTCTTGCGCGGACATACTTCCTTGCCATCAATAGCAAATCCTTCTGCTGTGATTCCACTGAAAATAAATACAGAAATTACAGAAACTAGCCATTTCAAAGGTCTAAATAGTACAGAAATGTATTTTGGTGTGTGTGTATATATGGGGGGTGTTAAAGTATTTGGGGGTTATTTGTGTTTTTCCAACTTCCTGGATTTTGTTCTCAGTGTAAGAATGACCTCTTACATAAGAATAATTTTTTTAAGCAGAATTGAAAAAAAGCAGGACTAAAAAGTCGATCATTAGCTAAAACCCAACCTTAACTGCAAAATATACAAAACCTATAACCTATACCAGAACACCAGTCCAGCAGCCTCATCCGAGGTGGGGTACTGCAAGCCCTCAGGTCCCAAAGATGATCACATTCCTTACTGCATGCGTGGCATAATATTCTCACCAGGCACCTCTTTGGCCTGTCCTTTTGGGTTTTCCTTGTTGGAGGGTGGAATTTGGCCACTGCCGAGTGCGTTTCGGTTGCACCAGCAACCTGTTTCCATTGCTACGATCTGGGAACTTTGAAGCAGGTGAAATCAGCTTTGACTGGTTTAATGGTGTTTGTGAAGCAAGAGTCCGTACTTAGGCTGTCTGAGCTGGTGTAACGGCTCACTGCTGCTCAAAAGGGTGAGCTCACCTTCTGCCTTCAGCTAGCTCTAGTGATTTATTTGTCCCCTTTGTGAACAAGTTCAGCTCATCCAACTGCCAGGAAAAAAAAAAGCAAGTACCAAAAAACCCAAATACTTTGACAGACTTGGTCGCTTTCCTGAGAGCCAGAGCTGTTGTGGGGATGGGAGGTAGGGAGAGGAGCAAGAGAGGGAAGCAAGAGACTTCTAAGGAAACCTCTGCTTTCTGTGGTACTCACTTTAGTTGACACTTGTTAATGACAAGGTGCTCTGCAGAACTCCAGCCTCCTGACAGTGTTGGCAGCAAGCCAGACACATGCTGTGTTATGTTGTAAAACAACTGAAAGTAGTAAAATGTTCCTTTTCTATGGGTGCGATTTCTGCAGGTAGCATAGGGATCGAAAACACCCGGCGTGCTTGTTGTTGAGGCTGTTTCTCTTCCGACTTTGAAGAACTGACAGCAAAAGTATCCCAATAGCAAGGGCTGCCATGTAATGAGCTCCCTT
>NW_009206882.1:0-256 GCF_000690835.1 Fulmarus glacialis | reverse complement strand
TGGACAGGACCAGCCACAGCATTTCTTGCAATCTCAGGTCCTACCTCCTCCCTTGCAGCACCTGTGGCCCATGTACATGCTTCCGCGGAAGGGCAAAGGCCTGCCAGACCCCTTGCGTCGGCACAGGCCGACGAGGTAAATCTGCGCGCAAGCTCTGGCCGCGTGTCACAAGCATTTCAGCATCACCGCTAAGGCCTCTGCTCTTCGAGTCCCGTGGTTAATGAAAGCGGAGGGTCTGAAATGTAGGGGGGAAAAC
>NW_009206881.1:949-1276 GCF_000690835.1 Fulmarus glacialis | reverse complement strand
CCGGCACACACGACTGACTCTGCGCGATCTCTTTGGGGACCCGGGTGCGACGCCAATGCTTTCTTCCTTGGAGGGCAGTGTGTGCATAGAAAAAAAGATCCAATCCAAGCTACTAAAAATATCTGAAAACAAATTAATTAGGATCCTCGGCACCCCCTCCCTTGCTCCTGACCCAATTGAACAACCGCGATGGTGACAGAAGATGCCGAAAGCTTCTGCGAGCGGGGGCTGCTGCGTTCCAGCTCCATCAGCCGCCCAAAGCCTGGCAGAGCGGTGCTGCCCCACGGGTCCTGGCCAGGAGCCGAGTTGGAGGGGGGCCCCCGCACC
>NW_009206881.1:549-786 GCF_000690835.1 Fulmarus glacialis | reverse complement strand
CCTGGCACCTCCAAAATCCCGACAGAGACCCCGAGGCCGGAGAGGCGTGGAGCAATCCCAACGGCCGCACCAGTAAAGCCTCCCCGTCCGTCCACTGTTCCCACCCGGGAGGGGGCCAGGAGGAGCCCCCCCGAGCCATCCAAAGGGGGCACGGCCACAGGACACCAGGGACGTCCCTGCTCAGCTCCATCGCCAACACATCGCTCCCCTCTACGGTGATCCCATCGACCGGGCTCT
>NW_009206881.1:0-241 GCF_000690835.1 Fulmarus glacialis | reverse complement strand
GCGTCCCAGTACAGCCAGTCGTGACGAATGACTGGTGCTGCTCTCCCCTGGAAAAACCTTTTACCCCGGGGGTCCCCGGGGAGGGGAGAGGGGATAAAGGCTTTGCAAACTGCTCAAGGACCCCACAAACCTTCACAATCCCCCCAGGGAGCCGGTCGCAGCCTTTCTTCCCTGATGACCGAGCGGCAGCTTTCAGCATCCCCCGGTCCGACTGACGCTGCAGAGGGGGGGGAACAGCTCC
>NW_009206880.1:36697-70101 GCF_000690835.1 Fulmarus glacialis | reverse complement strand
GGCCACGGCCGCGTCCTGTTCGCAGCCTCCCCGCCGGCCCTCCGGGCGGCTCAGCCCCGCGTCAGCGGCCTCCTCCTCCCCCTTCTTCGCAGCGTGCTCCACCATCGTGCTCCTCCCCCCTCGCTCTCCCCAAGGCCACCGGCCACCGCGTTTCTTTCTTCCCCCGCCCGCCCCTCTCGCCATGGTTGCCTGTTACCTTCCTGCGACCCGGGAATAAAGGTCGGGCCGGCAGCTGCCCGCGCTATTCCCTGGCGGGGGTGAGGGAGCGGCCTCCTAACGTACCGCACTACGGAGGCGGCAACCTCGGGCCCTCTCCGGCTGGGGAGGGGCGCCCCGAGGCTGGGGTCAGGCTTCTTGAACCCCAGCAGAAGTGGGCGAGACAGCCCCTCAGAGACCTGCGTTAATCGGCAGGAAGGGAGTCCTGAGAGCTCGGTGCCTCCCTGCCCCCTGTCACTAATTTAGGTAAAATTTACGAAGATTTAGGTTTCTCTTATTTGGTCCTTGGGCCTGTAGGAGAGATTATTTTGCGTTTTCCAGCGCTCTCGTGCAGGTTTTCATTTAAAATGATAACAAAAACCTTGAGTTGGGATTCCTGTTTCAGTCTCTTTGTCTCAGAGCTGAGGATTTAGAGAAAAAAAATACAGCAAATATCGAAAGAGTTGGCAGTGTGGAAGATCAGCCTATAAAAAGGCCAAGTATTCTTACCTATACTTAGAGTGATATTGTTACATATGCGTGCAAGACTGGATGATATGAGGCAAATCTATAAAATCTGACAAAAGTCCAATATGTAAAACATATGTTTCACATTTTGCTTACATATGTTTTGGTTTTAGATTTGAACAAAAGACAGGTCGGGCAGTCGCTACCCTTCATTTTTTCATTGTAATGAACAGGAAGCTTGCCTATCTACTCAAGGGTAACTGGTTTCCTACTCTTTCTTTGTAAGCTGTTTATTTTCTCTAGCTCACTTCTGTTTTCCTCCTTAAACTCATTTTTATGCAAACAGAAAAAGAGTCGAACTATCTAGTCATCGAGAAATCTTGCATCACATAAGTAAGCAGTTGAAATAGGGTTGAAAGCCAAACAGTTTTCGTTGTATCTAAAGAATAACTGAGCTGCAACTTTAATTTTTTTGACAGATATTTACATTTGCAAGGCTAATATTTGGAAAACCTTTGGAACTGCAAGAATATTCTTACGAATACTTAAATTTCACAAAGGCTAATAAATCACTAGGAGGTTACTGGTGAAGCGTGTTAACAAATAGCATTTCTAACTCTTGTTACTTGAATACATTTTGTACTGCTGCTTAACTAAATACATTTCCCTCATTTTCCATAGGACTGGTAGGGACATTACTCTGTTCTTGCGTTACTCCATTCCATGCTCTGTTGTCCTTCTGTTCACATAATCGTCTTAACTTCCTGAGCATTGTTTCTTCCCACCATTGTTTATTTCACTGATGGCTTAATGTCTTTGAACACTGGCAAATGTGCTCTGGTGCCCCTTCCTGCATGAGTTTAAGATACTACAACATCTGCAGTCCACTTCTGTGCTAGGGGATACCAGTCCACTACTATATTCTGTTGTCATATGTGTAGGCAGCAGAACATGATGTGTAACTGCGTCTCAGCTGGGTTGGTATATAATCCAAGACATTTAAGCTACTGGAAGATTCTGTCTTCTTCTAAACAAGTGTGGTGTGTGAGGTGTAGGCACAAGTTCATATCTGGTAGTCTTGCTGAAAAGGAAGCAATTGCCCATAATAGGATAGTGTACATAGCTGGAATAAGTAACTTTTTAGAAGCATAAAGCAGGATTCACTAAAGCACGTCATTCAGTCTCTTCTATTTCATTACAAAATTTTAATGTTGTTTATTAAATCAGAGAGAATTTGAATTAGGAAGAACTGTTGCAAATGGAAGACAGCAGGACTGAGACAAGAACAGTTGGTACCTAACCTAGAGCCAGTTTCCTGTTCATATGAGATATTAATTTGATTTCTGAAAATGTTGAGTGTTACTATCAGAAAAAAAGTTAAGTAACTTTCCTTTTTGATGTAACTAGCTCGATCCAAGTAGTAGTCTTAGAGTCATGCAGACATCTGTATGGAACTCACATGCTTTCTGAGCTGTACCTTTTCAGTTTGCCTTAATTTTTTAGAGCCCACTTCTGCTTTCATATTCTTCTTGCAGTCAAGTCAATAACGTAGTCTGCAGGGTCACACCAAGGTAAGAATATATTTTCAGAAAAGGTTTGAGTCAGCACTGTCCCGGGAGGTCCCCTGCTCTCCTCCTCATGTCAGTGCAAGCATTTGAATAGCTGCATAACAAACTGGATTCGGAAACTGATCCAGGTAAAAGTGATCCAACTAAAAAATATGGGTTAGTTTTAATGTAGATCAGGTCCCTAATCTGCCTCGTTATGTAGGTGTGTGAAAGCCTGTGCTTGCACAGTGGAGGAGGCAGTGCAGGGGCTGAGTTTGAGCAGCAGGAAGAAAAAGAGAACACTTCTTCCAGCAGTCTTGGCTTCTGGTAGCTTAAATTGATCACTAGTTCAAGTTGCTGAAGTCTAAAAGTCAGTTTAACCCTTACAGTAGATGACAGACACAAAGCCTGTTTCTGGATTTCCTACATTTCAGCTTGTGTGTCAGGGTTTGTCTTCAGCACTTGTTTTATTTGTTGTTCATTCAAATGTGTGTATGCATCTACTATATATAAATTTTCTTGTAGTTTATCCTTTATTACCTGAAAATGCAGCTATCCTAGGATGTGAAAAATTGCAAAAGGAAACATCCTTAGAGATGTAGATGAGCACTACCACCCATTTCCCCTGATATTTCCAAACTCTGTATGTACTCTCTCTAAGGTTTCATCCAGTTTTCTGTTATAAAGCAAGTCACCCCCTTTCTCTGTTCCTCCAGTTGCTAAGCAGCAGCTGTTCTCCCATTAGCCAGCCATGTATTTGCATGAAAATAATCAAGCTTGAATATATAACTGCTGCTAATCATGCACAGTTAAATAGCTGTACTCAAGTAAAAATTTGAGTATTAATAGTATTAGTTATCACCATAACTGATGACTGTCTTAAAAGTTAGAATTTCCCTAGAGAGTAAAATCAATATAGTTTTGCCTTTTTTTTTTTAACAAAAGGCATATCAGTTTTTTCTTTCTCTTAATCCTTAATTTAAGTAGGATGCGCAATACAAAGAATTGCTAATGGGAAATGACAGTGGATTGTGTTGAAAGAAGGACTATAAAACTGGAAGTTGGCTACAGGTAGAGTCCATCCATTTAATGTCTTTAGCGTAGTCCTATTTAGCATATAAATAGAAGTTGCTGGTAACCTTAAGTTTGGAGGAGAACAGGCATATCATATAGGACAAATTGTGTGGTTTGGATTGGAATAATAGAAATGTCTTAACATCTTGCATATAAAAGGCAAGATTTTGTACTTTAAAATTGCTAAGAATTTTCTACTCTGAACTAGAATGTCAGAAATGACGGAAGAAAAGATCTGGGAGTCAGAGTAGTATGATTCTACCCCCATGATAGGGACTAAAAGGTAAGTACAATCCTAAATGGCATGAAGTGAGTTATTTCTATCAAAGCAAGTGATATATCAATGTGATTATACAAGATCTTGGTCATAGCTTATTTGGGCTATTTTTTAAGTTGTCGAGAGGGATCAATTTAAACCAGAAGAGGCACAGAGTGGGGTTCTGAAAATGATCATAGATGTGAAAAGCCTGTTTTATCAAGAAGATAAAAATCAGTTGGCTTCATCTAGAAAAACAAAAGGTGAGAGAATATAAGTGAACTTTGTAAGTATATCCATAACTTTGGAGTAAGCAAGAAGAAAAAAATATTTAAACCAAAGAACAGTGTTGGTGTAGAATGATTAGATATAAACTGGAAATTAACTGACCGTGAAAGAAGGTTCCTAACCAATGGAGGAATGAATTTCTTCTCTCAGTGAAAGTAGCAGGGCAGAGCATTTTAGTAAGTTTTAATATGGAGGTTGATGAGATTATGAAAAGGGTTATACGATGTTTGCTGGTTATCACACATGACTGCACCTGATGATCGACATTCTAGAAGAATTGCATGTAGTTCACTAACCATTTCAATATTGGATTCCTCTAATCGATGCAAACAATTTAGCCATTAGGATAAATGAGCTTTCATCATCATTACATAAAATACCTACCATGGATATAGTATAGCTTTCTGTTTCAGAAAACCTTGACTGTAGCACAAAATGCAACCCTGTTACAACACATATTGTGTCCTTATGTATATGTTCATATCTGTAAATGAATTGAGTATACAAATTCACATATATAATGTTTATATGAAAATGCAAAGCCACTTTTGACCATTTTTGTTTCCTAGGTTGTATTTATATTAGCAACTTACATTTCAAACAGAAGTTTTGACTGAAAGTTATTCAATTTTTTTTTGTTTTGAAAGTAACAATTTTTTTTCCAATATTTTCAGGTCTTGCTGTTATTTCATATCTGAAAAACCTACCAGTGAATGTGCGTACAGGAAAACGCATAAGTATTCAAGAAAATGATGTAAACTGAAATGTAAAAATGAATAAAGAATTACACGTGTAACAATGTAGAACTATACCACTTTTTTTTTTAAATTGAGAAAGTGTGTTTAATTGTGAAGCAGCATATGTGTAATGTAAGAAAATGGTCAGTAAACAATTTTAATTCTAAAGATGAGATTCCTGATCTGTTCTGTGCTGACAGAACTCTACATGTCAAGAAGGGATTGAGGTTCCCTCCCACACTTGGAGAATGACCGATTGTCAAGAGCAAAATATTTATATGATTGCATAAGGAATTAAGTTTAGTATAACAAGAACACACGCATTGTTGGGGAACAGGTAACAATGTAGTAATAAGTGAAGTTTAGTGATTGGATGTATGACACTGAGAATTTCGTAGATGAAGCTTGATTAAGATGAACTGATTAAGTCTGAGATAATTGAGGAATTATCTCAGCAGATAGAGCTGTTTTTATGAGTGGCATTGCTGAATCAGCATAATTAAAAGACCCGCTGTCTAGTGCTTGGATCTAATGACTTTAAAAGTTGGGTATAGACTTAAAAGAGAAAATTGTGTGTAATGACATATAACATTTGAACATTAATATTGTTTGTGGGAATGGTATGTTCAGCAGTGAGACTTACTGGCAATTAGTGGGGAGTATAAAGGGAAAAATGGTTGAGCGTTTGAATAGCTTTTGTTGTAAAAATAAAACTAATTGGTTATTTTTACAACAGAGCTGCCAGTTGAGGCTGCATGTGGTTGATCCTTCCATCGTCTTCCCAGGAGAAAGCATATGTGACTGGGTGGATTTTATTAACTTAAAAAGTGTATTTAATTTATATGTACACATATCTACATGTGTAAATATCCCTACCAAACTCTGAAATTTTTATTCCATACAATGCAGCTCAGCTAAATGGTTGTAAGAATTGTTTTTAAACAGGCAAGCAAAACATAATTTTTCATATTCTAGTTTTGATAAATAGCTGAAGCATTTGGTTGAAACTTTCCATTGAGAAGTATGTCTGGTGTGAAGAGAGTTAGCCCAAATGGTTCAAATAGTAAGTAATTAAAAAGATTTCATAATGAAAAATTTTCAAGTACTGTAACTGCCAAAAGCCCTATCAGTCTCCTGTAGCTTATGTAGCCAAATATACATGAGTATGTGTTTATTATTTGAATTTTTGTTGTTTTAAAATGTGAAATGTGTTTCTGTGAATGAATCACAGAAATGGGGCTGGATGGTAAGTAGTGAAATCCATTTAATTTTAGATGGTATATTTTTTTCTGCCACGTAATCTGACTTATAGGAGGCATTCCTCATTCATGCATCAGACAAAGTGAAAGAAGCCTCAGTCCAATATGCAGATCACAAACAGCCATCTGTTATCCAAAAAGAGAGGAGTGTCACCATAAGAGTAAACTTAAAATGTTTTAAGATTAGGTTAGAGGTGGCAGAGCTTAATTAAATGCTTTGTCCATCTCTGTCAGTATTGGTCCTTGTAATGTATGAATGTATACATTATGCTGCACTTTCAGATGCCTACTGTTTTTTTCTGTTAGGACGATTACCTATAGTTTATAACTCAGTATATGTTTCCTGTATTGTCTAAATCTTTCTGTTCATAATTAGGTATGTATATATAACCTTTTATCAACTCAAATAGTTATTTTTCCTTCTTGGGGTTTGTTCCTTTGAAATAATTTTCCAGAACAAACTGTATGTTAAGAAAAAAGCATTTTGAACTTCTTACTTGCTTACATTGAGCAAGTAAGGTAACACCTGTTTAGGTTTGTAACACTTCCTTTTGAGTCTTTCCAGCTCCAAAGAATTTCTGTTATTTTTATGTGAATTCCATCCAATTTGCAGAGATCTTTCTCGTAATATGCCTAGAACTCATTGGTGAATTCCAGGCATGGTTGTAAAGAGCGTGGATGAAGAATTTATGGTTTATGTCCAGATAGAGTTTTTCTACTTTGTTTCAGGCATCCATATGACCTCCATGTGTAGGGCAGAATTTTACTTGAGGGTATTAATGTTTGATCCACCAAGAGGCTTGAAGGGCTTTGTTGGTTGTCCACAAATAAAATGTTCTACAGTCTGCCCTACAGCTGTATATAGAGAAACTGTTACCTTCCTGCTCCAGGATACAGTGCTTCCAAGTATGCGAGTCAAATCTAAATTAGTCTCTTTGTTGGTACTCTGTTATAAATCTATTTGTAGTTTCTGCTTGCTTGTTATCCTTAGATCCTTTACAAATATTATGCCTTTGGGGTATTTCTATCCTGTTGAATATATTCCAGAATCTGTTCCAGAATATTTCTCTTGGTCTTTTCCATAGCAGTAGCTTGCTTTTCCTTGTACTCAATTTCATTTTACAGTTTTCTGACTGCATTTTAGCCACACTAAGTTACTTTGAGGTATCTCAGTGTCCTCAAAGTTGTCCACATTGTGGCCTCCCAAGGATCAATGAAGATGTCAAATAAAACAAGGCCTCACAACAGTTCCTGTGGCACCACACATATAGATAGATTGCTTCTTGTCCTTTATCCTAGGATTCTTTTATTTGCTGTCAGTTTTCACAGTTTTATCCTGAGCCCTGCAATATTCACCGTTTTCCTTAAGCTTCAGAATTTTTTACACAGTCCTTGTGTCTTTGTACCTCTTGTTCAGCATTGTGATTACAGTGCTGGCATATGGATGCCTGAAACAAAGTAGAAAAACTCTATCTGGACATAAACCATAAATTCTTCATCCACACATTCTGAGTGATTTTTGAGGTTTCATGAGAGTACCAAATGCTTTCCTAAAATTGAGTTACGTAATATCTAAAGGTTTCCTTTGGACTGTGTATTTTGTTCTGGCTTTTCGGGAAAGTGGTGGTGTTCTATTGTAAGCTAAATGTTGCTTATTCGATTGTCCTTTAAGGCTAACATTTTCAGGCTTCCTTGGCCTGAAATTTAGTATAGTTTAGAATTTCAGAGGTAGTGCTCTTATCTAGATGTTTAAAAACCTAATTTTATGACTACTGAAACCTAGTTTCAAATATGGTCACTTACTGAGCACTTTTTGCTAGTGTCCTTTTTTGCTCAGTACTCGCATTGAAGGGACTTTTCAACTTTTTTAAGGGTTTGCTTCCTCCAATGCCAATCTTAATGGGAATACACAAACGGGGGGGGGAAGAATGCTGTGCATATGTTCAAATGTGTCTTCATAAAATGCAGAAAGCCACAGAATACCATGGAACTATTTACTAGGTATATGGTATTTAGCCAGACATTAGTAACATTTTATTTTAGTGTGACATCCATCAGTTAAACACAGTTGCACTTCTTACTCTTTCCAAAATCAAAGCACACCTACATTTTAAGATTAAAATACTGATATTTATGCTAATTAATAATACTGTATTTGCGTAAGTTCACTTTATAGAGTCTCAATGCAGTGCACAAAGAAGACATTGCTAGACATACGGCATACGGAAAAAAGGCAATGCAAACAGTGGTATACAGGTAATCCCAAAAAGAGGTCACTGGAGCTGAAGTTCATCCAGAATATGGACTTCCTAGATATATATTCCCTTTATAACTACTCCTCTGTGTGCTTGAGATGATATTATTATTATTATTATTATTATTATTATTATTATTATTATCTGCCAATTCTAGTAATATCTACTAAAGGATGACACTAAAAATGCAGGCCCCATCAGCACACGGATCTACCTCAACAATTTTGGAGTCTTTGCAAATAAAATTAATTTTCTTACCAGTATATTGATCATTTTATATCTCAAAGCATGAGATAGGTACAGTTGGAGATACAAACTTGAGAAGAAAACAAATTTATAGAGTAGATCTGCTAATCTAATGTGATACGTTAACTGAAGTTAGGAAAGATTGAAAGGGAAGACACCATGATTCTGTTTCCAGATTCGTGGGAGGAAAATTGTGTGTTGCTTATGGACTCCTAGAGTCAAGTACAGAAATTGGATACATTCTCTCCGGAAGCTGTGCAGTTAAGAGACTGAGACTGGATTCTGTTATAATATGGTGCATGTTTCCTGCTGTCTCTTGAGTAATCTTGCGGCTGCTTTAGTTAGAAAATCAGTGATACTTGTTTTCCTCCAAAAGCAGGAACTTAATGGCTTGACTAATAAGATTAAACAACACTGCCTCCAGTCTGTAAAGTATTAAGTACTATGCCATATTCCAGTCTCCCCACCCACTGCACCTCTACCTTCCTTTTCCTATGCTACTTTTTAAGCTATTTTGTGGAGACAGTATTTTGTGTAGCTGTTTTTCTGAGGACAGGGCTTAGGCTTTTGACCTATTTCATTTTTTTTTCTTAATGATTAAAGTGATGTGTTTGCATTAGGACCATGTTTTTTTCAAAGAAAGTGATTGTTGAGTGAAAGTACTAATACACAGGGAAAAATAGGAAATGATTATGTAAAAATAACTTTGAAAGAGTCTCAGATTGTTCAGAGAGGGAAGAGAGCCTTCCAAGAAGTGATCGCATTCTCACCCTCAGCTTTAAACACATTCTTTATCTTTAAAAGGAAACAGAAGAGAATCAGTCAGTAGATAAAATGTAGTTGTGGGCTTGTCTGCAAAACTGTATAATTCTGAAATAAGGCATTAGGACTGGACGTTTGAAACAAGAATTGTCAGTGCCAAGACCTCTTGTGCTTTGAGAAAAGTGGGTGTGTCTTTCATTAGACAGTACCTTTCCTGCATCCCCTGATTGTTTTTCTTCGTTATTGTCTAAAGATAGCGGTTATGGTGGCTGTTCTGGGTGAATCTTTAGGTACACATTAAAAAACAGACTGTATTTTTGTACTGTAATGAATAAGCTTTTAAAATCGCTGTAAGTTTTTTTTTTTTTTTTAATATCTATTTGTTTGAAAAGGAAATGGAATTTCTTACCAAAAAATCTCCACCTTTTCTTAGTTGTTGTTGGAGAAGAAAATACGTGTTTAAAGACCACATGTTCTAGCTGCAACTTTTTAAACTGTTTCATGATAAAGATTTCATTAGCAGTAACCTGAGTTTCTCTCTATTGCTCCAGCATGAGGTTACTAGTCAGTTCCCTAATTTCTTCTTTTCCTGACTGGCACAGAATTGCTCTTTGCCTGGAGTACTTCAGAAATTGCTTATTTTAAATGAAATCAATAGCATCCATGTTTTTCAAGCTTATCCAGAATAGCTTTATCTTTTATCACACTTTGAAAGTATTAGTATTTTTTAAATTAAATAGTTCTGTTTTGAAGTAAATTTCGCTCAGATAAAGAGAAAATACAGCAGCAGTTGCCAAAAGGGATAAAGTGCACTACCTGGAAACTACCTAAATATCCTTTATTTATTATGTTCTGACAGAAAAGGAGATGAATGAGCATATTAGAGGCACAACGTTTCTGTAAATATTGTGGTGTTAGCATAATTTATTTCTATGTCCTTAATAAAAACAAAACTTTTTAAGCTTATTTTCATTTAATCATGCATAAAATAATAACACTGCTACTTCGAAGGTTTAAAAATTCCAAATGATTCGGCATGAACTGTACTGTGACAGTAGAATTCATAATTTCCTTGTTGGCTTTTTTGTAATGTTCCTTACCATATATTACATCTATACGGTGAAATAAAAAAGGGCTAGAGAGAGCACTGTGTCCCTCTGCCTCCAAATGCTGTCCCCTGAGCAGTGTGGGAGCACTGTTTGAGATGGTACTAGTTGTTATGGGCCTAAACTGCCACACAGCATGCTAGCAGCTTAACAGCATGGGTGATGAGCAGCCCGGTGTTCAAGCTTATTCCTTGGTACCATTTTACTAAACAGACCAGCAGTGTCTCAGATAAGGTTTTTTAAATGTGCCAATTTGCCAAACTCAGAACGAGACTTTTAGGGTATTCAGTTCCACTGATTTCTTTCTTTTCTAAGTACTTCAAATACATTAATTACTTTTCATAACATCCAAATAAATGAGTAATAAGGGCACTTGCTTAAGAGTCTTTAGTCCCTGCACTCAGTACTATGTGTATGCAAGCTATATAATTACTGTTTAATGAAAAAACATAAGCAGGCCTAGGAGATTAAAGCTTCCTTATTCTTTTTGGCCTGCAAGTCTTCCATTCCTCAGCACTGATTGGCAAAAACCCAAGCTGAAGTTAAGAGGTGCTTCACGTGCAACCATCTGCTGGTAGGGGCACTCTCCTAGGAGACAGGAGAAGCTGGTTTGGTGTCATTCAAACAATGGAAGGCCTAGAATCCAATCTACTATTTCCTCTTCAGCTGCTATTGAATAATGCAGTGTCCTAACCACTCTGCTGCTGCATAAGAGTATGCCATGAAGGTATGTGTCCCAAAGGAGGGGGAGATATCCTTAACCTCTGCCAAGACTTAGTTCTAGAAAAGCTCTTAGGCAGCAGATGTAAATTTGTGCCTGATGACTGACCTAAATTTCACCAAGGAGAGCCAGACTGAACAGTAATAAATGGCCTCTGTAACCGGCTGTCTGAGCTATCATAAGTATGTCTCTGGTTAAAACTATTAAGAATGCAAGAGTTCTGGTGCATTTCTGTTGCTAGGTACTGCTGTTGGAGGACTAAACTCTCTAGCTGTATACATTCACCCATCTTCATTGGTCGGGTGGAGTGCTACTTAGTGAGAATAGCAGTGTTCTGTATGCTGTTCGCGTGGGCATAAATGGCTACGCAAAGGACAAAGTTCTAAAGAATCGGGTCAGTAGGTTTTACATCTAATTAGGCCTCTAATCCTACAAACCACTTATGGTTTTGCATTATTATATGTTCATTGTGTCTTAAATGGAACTACTCATTTGAGTGAAGTTATGGGTGTAACTGCATGCAGGATCAGATCTGGGCAATCACATTTTAGCTTAATATTCATACTGTAGCACTGTTACAAATCATGTATCTCTGATGTTACCCATTGCCCAGTCAGGGTGAAGGGGTATCTGAAACTGAATCTATGTAATGGCTT
The DNA here is from genome assembly GCF_000690835.1 of Fulmarus glacialis. Lineage (NCBI taxonomy): Eukaryota > Metazoa > Chordata > Aves > Procellariiformes > Procellariidae > Fulmarus > Fulmarus glacialis. Next base: position 58,531 of record NW_009206880.1, on the reverse strand, counting down.
GCACTCCATTTCCATGTCTATCCAAACCAAGCACTTCTACAAAGGCACGTCACAGAGAGTATTTTAACTGTTAAGAGAGTCATAAGGCATAGGGTTTCAATGCAAAAGGTCATGAGGCTGCAGTTTCACGGGGTTATGTGCTGTATTTGCATAGACAGATATTCAGACAGTTAATGGTAGTGCAGAATGCTTTAATGATTTTCATTTGCATCAAGCTGTTCTCACCTCTTAGGAACATAATGGATAAATAAAAGAGGCCTTTTGTTTGCTCTTCATGAAAGTTACCAGTGATTAAGTGGTGCTGAGGGAACAGACTCATGCTCTCATTTAAAAAACAAAAACAAAAACCAACAACAAAACTGTCCATCAAAGCTGACTTCAAAGTGACCTACTTCATTTTGATTTAAAATGGCACTTGAATAATTTTATTTTAATGTTATGCACATTTCCTAACTCAAAACACAGAACTGGTCACTCCTAACTGAAAATAGAGAAATAGTTATTACATCAGACACAATATACTCATCATTTGTTAGGGTACTCTTTATAGTGTTGAATTACAAACAAAGCTATATACACTTAAATCAGTATTTCTTCCAAATGGGTTCAACAGTCACTTTTATTATTAAAAATTATGTCCAGAATGTAGTTGTGGGCAAATTGATACTTTTTGCACTATACTATGATGTTTCATAAGAAAGTCCATGACAGGGGCTTGCTAGAGAAAATCTTGTCATGATTCCTTAAGGATGATTCCTAAGTTTTATTCTTAGATATAGAGTCTCCCCGTGGAAGATTTCTCCAAACCTTCCTGGAACATGGCATATTCTCGTAAAGATATAGAGACTTCCACACTATGTCTTGGCCCCTTGCAGCTCAGCATCAGCTTCTTGGGCTCCTCTGCCATGCATCAGCTCAAAAGCCCCTTATTGAAAAGGCCTCAAAGGAAGTTAGCATAGTCTCTGGCTGTTACATTTTTAGACATTTTCTGAAGGATTTCATGTGCAGTTCAGTCTCTTTCAATGTAATCTTGAAAAAAATCTGAGTGGCCTTCATGGCTTTTTGAGAATAAATCTCTGTTCTTCAGTATCTTTGTGTCAGAATGGTCATGCTTAAATTTTTGTTCCTAATTTATAGGCACACACGTCATGATTCCATTGCCCTGATTTAAGCATTGGCACTTTGGTGCCAGTATTTTTTTATTATATTTTTCTAAATGTGTTAAGACTTTCAACTTTATTTGTCACATTGAGAAGCCCAGCCAAGACACTCCATATCCCAAATACACAAATTTCAGTAGTCTCCATTTAGGGTACACTGTTCCTGATAGTAGCTAGGTTGAACAGGCTTTCAAGTACTTGGGTCTTTTGTTTTCAGTTAATAACTTCCAGTCCTTTCAGTTTCTAACCTCCTGCCTTTGAGATAGTGATCTTGAGTACTTCTTGTGGCATTCAACTTCTCTCTCTCAAGCCTGTGTCATTTAAATCAAGATACAGAACTTGACTTCATGTGTTTGGAATACCCTTCATTTTCACAGAATTAATAGGATATTTGGGGAACACAGAATATGCAAATTCAGACCTGCTGAATACATAATTTTTATGGCCCTTCTGTTTTGTATTGGCTTTGTAATTTGTCCAGGGTTTGACTGAGGGCTAATTAAATTACTGAATTTACAATGAGAATATATTAGTCCATCCTTCCCTTCACTGATTTTAATTCTTTACTCCTCCAGTTAATTTTCTTTTAAATCTGCCTTTGTGTTCTCAGTATGGCATAAAAGGACTAGTCGTCCTCGTAGCTGAATACAGGGGCAGTTGAGGGAAATCTCCATCTGCAATCAATCTTCCCACTGCAGGAGGAGTGCTGGATATCCTTACATGTACAATAAAGATGGCTGAATTCAGTGATCACTGCCTGACCAGCATAACAATTCCTTAACGATTTATGGCAGGTTGGGAGAGCAAGGGTTTAGGATTACATCTAAGAAGAGATCTGTGCATGTGAAGATATGACTCTTTATCTTGGGTTAGGATTAAAAGACCGATTTGGAGGTATGTGTAATTTCAATCTATAGTAAGATGCAAAGTGTCTTCACACATGGAAATAAGATCCATTACTGACAATGTATTTCAGTACATGTAGATAAAAATGTATATTACATGTGTTATCAGTGTAGGTTTTTTACATTTTGTGTGTTTACAGCCTCACAATGGCCTTGATCATCTTAATCTAGGTTTTTAGTCATGCACTTATGTGCAACATATGGAAATATAACTTACTAAGTATATGACTAAGGAGATATTCCAGAAATCCTAAAAGTGAAGGTGAAGCATTGTAGCTGATTCTGACAGAATTACAGCAACTCCTTGCTGTAGTAGGAAAACTTTGTTCAAAACCAAAAATGTTCTTATGGTTTTAATTGAGTGGCAGAAAATTACTTCTGTGTGGTCATCCCTGCTAAGAGATTCTTTAAAACTAACGTTTTCCATTTTTCCTTGTTTATTTCTTTTTTGGCTAGTAGTTGCCTCCATGAATGGGATTTATAAACTATGAATCTAAGGAGGATAAAATGTTTTCTGGAGAATTTGATCCAGATGTGCATTACTGTTTCAATAAATATCTTTTAAGTATTTAGGGTGAAGAAGGTTTTTTTGTTGTTTTTGTTTTTTTAAATATCCTGGTTAACTTATATGGAGCCAAATTCTTGCTGTGTAAAACTCCAGGAAAGTCAGTAGTATTTCAGCAGGGATTCACGTAGCCCTTGGGTTTTGGACTGTATCGTATTGCAAGCTCCTAAAATAAGACTGTTTGGAAAGCTACAGGCTTCCCATCTTTTTGTCTGGAAAAGTTATAAAATGGAACAGGCAGGCTTTTCACTGAGCTGCTGAGAATGCAGTTCTGGCTATGCAATCAGGACTAAATAAGGAGCAAGATCTGCACTAAAAATAGAAATGGAGGGTGATCCAACTGCAGCGTGAGTTATAATCCTCGCACAGCAAAGGGCTTGAAGGTTCAACTGAGGACACTCAGTTACAGAGAATCAAATAAACTTTATCCTGCTCCTAAAAAGCCGTCATAGCCTAGCTGCTCTAACCAGATTTTTACCAGTCAGCAGAGCTATTAATCATTCCTGCAAATTATTTAATTTTATTTCAGATTCAGATTTTTTTTTTTTAAGGGGGAGGGTTATATTTGCCACATAGTAAGAGGGAAATGTGGGTTGGGTTTATGTAACTGTGTTTGAAGAACACGGGGGAAAATGACACAGAGAGATTTACTGCACTTTCTTCACGGCTGGGTAAATACATTCTTATCACTCCTTTGTGCGTTAAGCTAACGTACCCGCTGACGTTATGTGACTCCAAGTGGGCATGCTGAGCTGATTTGGGTATCTGGCCAGGCCTGGTACCTTGTCACGGACTGTGCAGTTCACAGTGTGTGCTTCAAGGGAAGTTACTCTGCTTGTTTGAAGAACAAAGTACAGAATAGAGTAGGTCATTCCTGCCCCCTCCCCTCCCCTTTATTGGTAAAATAATTCGGAAAATGTTTATCTTTTATTTGTGTATTTCCTTTCAACTACCACATGCCTCATAAGGTTAAGCCAAAACTTGCCCAGGGAGTTCAAATATATCCTTTAATACAGAATAGATTATTGTTGCTTATTCATTGTTAGGAACATTTGGCTATTGAATATTTGGATTACATGAGCACAGCCAGTTACATCTATGTTCTGCTTGCTTTCTTTGCCTGTTCCTGTATCTCTTCAGGCAGTGATACAGCAAGCATGAACAAATTTTGTGATACACCAGTCTTAAAAATGAGAGCTTCTGTAACAGACTTTGGTAATTCATCACATAATTTCAGTTTCTTTAAATATGATTACATACGAAAATTAACAAAATTAGTAGACATCAAATCAATTGCTTCTCCTACCTAAATGTTAAAAGTATTTTTATTAATTTTTAGTTTTCAATGAGCTGCAGAATTTGTTACTGAAAATGCACGCTGTTTATGTACCTCTTGCCTGTTAATCACAGGAGTAGCTCAGTCAAATTGGAAGACAGTTAGTGGAGGAGAAACATTTGGGTCATTTGACACAAGGGAAAGCTTAGACAGCAGTGGGAATATGTGGAAGAAGACTAAAATACAGAGATTATCAAACCTCCACAGGCCAAGAACAAGGCAAATAAAATACACAGTGTCAGTGAGTCACAAATCAATTGCCTGGTTGCATTCTCCTTCCTTACCTCCCTCCCCACTGTAATACGAACGACAGTATTGCCTGTTTCCAGGCTCCTATCCCAGCACCTGTATCTCCTCTCTTCCATGTCCCTTACTGAATGCACAGCTTAGCAGAAGCTGTGAGCAGCTGCCTCATAGAAAGGCAAGCTGATCAACACCATCTTGTTGATGCGAAGGCAGCAGCTTCCATCTCCAGCTGAGTTCAGAGGCCTTTTGGTTTGGTTTGGTTTTGTTGTATTCTTATTACTTGTGCTTGTATTTGAAGATCTGTGTTTTCTGGGGAAAAAAAAGAGTGCGTGCAGTCCAGGAGGCATAGAGAAGGGATGGTGATCGATAATTGCTGTGAGTGCTGAACAGTGAAATATGTGTATCATTATATATTGGTCACATTCAAAACTTATACTGATTAATCATTTCATTTACCAACGTAAGCTGAATCTTGATAAGACTACATAGGGTTTTGCATTAGTTTAACTACGGGCTGCGCACACCCAGTTTTTGTATACCGTTAGCTCTTTGGAACAAATCATTTGGTGTAATAAAAGCAACATAAGCCTGCAGTGCAGATACAGTAATTTTAGTGAATTTATTAAAATAAGCTAAATAAGCTAAATACTTGTATCAGCTTAATGATTACACTTAAAAAATCACACCCAATCCAACAAAGAATTTTTAAAATTATCTATGGAAGGAGAAAAATCATTTTAATAACATATTTTAGGTAACCAAAGGTTGTACAAAGAGAAAATGGCATTACTTGAACTCACAGTTTCAGCCCAGGTAGAGGATTACATGAATGTTGTATCAGTTTATGATGAGTCTGGTTCTAGATTAGAAAACAGTGGTGGTGAACCATGCAGTATAACTGGAATGTTAAGAGATAACTCCAAAACTGAATATGAACAGGTGTGCAGTTCTACCTTAGCTGCCTTTTCGCTATTAATTTTCAATGTAAGGACAAGGTGGAATAATTCTGTGGGTCCTTACACATGCAGAATGAATGAATTCAAATTAAGAATTTTTTTCTTAAAGAGGATTTGTTTGTTTTTTGTGAGAGCCCTTTCAAAGTACAAGGGAAGGTCACAGCTGTTCTTTTCATTCACATGTAGTCTAATAAAACAACATATGTATGGGGCATAAGAGTCTGGCACTCAGAACACAGGGATTTGTATATGACTTTTAAAACTGTAAATAACAAATTATGCTTAATCTTTATCCATCAAACTGATTTGTTAGTAAAGATTTGTGTTGGAATTGAGGTTTTCATGTGTTACATTGTTCAGAAAAATAAAACTTCTCTCTCCAAATGCAAGATAGCAAGGTCCACATGTACATTCTCAGCCTTAATTCCAATTGTCATAAGTCTTCTAGATTTGCATAATTACTACATTTGCATAATCACTTAAGACCTTGATCTGTACTACAATGAAAGCAGACCTGAAACCTTGCTGAAAATCACTTACCCACATTTTATACTGCAAGCATACAGGACTGACCTCAGATACGAGCATATAGACTTTTCTTTAGAGCAAGTTGGCATCTGCATACCTGAGTGAGTTTGGTGGGTTAGTACACTAGCATGCTAATGCTCAAAAGCAGTCTGCTGGTGGTCCTTGCTGCCATAATGTATCTGGAGTGGATAGGGCTTGGGGAGGGGGTGTACAGATTATACCATGCTTACTTCTGGTCCAAAGGACCTTTAGTTCCATTACAGTGTAGACATAGCTGTGGTGATCTCATTTACCCTTGGAGATGGAGCTTCCAAATACTGAGGATTAAAAAAAAACCTGAAAATGCATCACTCAGTTTCTCAGAAGTCAAGCAGGAAGATTAGCTCAGTATTTCACAAATACAAATCAATTCATCTCTTTTTTTTTTTTTCTTGTTGGAGACAGTGAGCTACAGAAACCCATCAATTTGCACATTGTCACAAGGAACTTTGCTTTTGAATCAGAGGTAATTCAGTGGAATTTCCCTTTGACTTCTTCAAACCACAGAACCCTTACTCTCATTTTACTCTAAAAATACCATCAATTCAGGGGAATTATGCTTGCTAGACTGAAACACTAGAAAGCAGACAAATACTTCAGTGCAGAATAGGTGGTTGCTATTCTGTTATATGATAGTAGAAAGATTAATTTCCTGTAGGAAATGGGTAACTCGCAGGATATAGGTTAGATCTTGACACCACACAAGTCATGACAGAAAGTTATTGTCATCTGATAGTTTTTGGATAGCCTCTTTACAGTTAAGTCAGACCCTTAAACCAGTTTCCAGTGGACAAATACCTAAAACAGAAAAGCCATCATGATTGTTAGCAATCTTCTTAATATGGGTTCATGTCAATAGTGTGAGAATGTGGCATTACTCTCTGTGCCAGGAAGAAATTATATTATGGCACTTGCATAAAATCTTCTTTTTTGTGTTGTGCTTAGGTGCAGAATAGCTGGGTAAAAGATTTCAGCAGACATTCCTCTTCAAAACACGGACAGGAAACCAAAAACATTTGAAGGCATCTTCTTAAAATAGAGTTGTTCTGAATGGACATCTTCACAGCACAAGTCAACAAGACAATGATTTCCGTGTTCCAGGGATAGCCGTTTCCTTTTATACTTACCTGTCAATCCTTCTAATTCCCAAGATTACCTGGCAAAATCAAGTAAGGCTCAGCAAAATTAACCTTTTTAATCTCCACTTGCCAAAAGAGTCCTGGTTTCCAGATAACCTGAATAGAGTATCTGCAGAACTTATGGACTTCCTGCATTTGGAGCCACTGAACAAAGGAATGGTTTGATATCTGTACTTAAAGTTGTTCCCTCTCTTAGCCTGGATGCTGGATGGCTGTTAAGAGTAGGAAGTGCTGCTTTTCACTCAGTCTTGATCAATGGTAGGAAGACCTCTTTGAGGGAAATTTAATTGGCGAAGGAAATGAGATTTTCCTCCTAGAGCTATGAAATATCTTGAGTACATTTGAGGAATTGCTACATGATGTTTTAAACTATTTTCTGGCTTTAGAGCAGTGGCCAGTCCTGAAAGGTTGAAAGAAGTTGAACTTGCAGTAGTGTCTATGCAGTGGCTTCTCCCACCTCACTGAATTGTGATTCTTGAAGGGTCCAACCAAGGTAAATACACTAATTCTCCCACCTCAGACTGGAACCTGTGTCTGGACCCATCAGCTCCCAGGAGTCCTTATCCTTGACAGAAAATTTATGCCCTTGATGACTTTTGTCAGCTAGAATGACCTACTGGAGGCCATCACTTCAGTGACAAAAGTGAGGGAGAAGTACAGCTGATCCCTCTCCTCTAAATGGATACAGAGCACTTTATGGCCTCCTGCAGTTTCTGCCAATGATGGTTATGGAGCTCCATCTGAACTAGAAAATTCATCTTCCTGTATTCTTCCCTCAAACCGCATGATCCTGGAGACAGAGTCATCTCTTCATACTTGGGATGTAACAGGTACCCTGTTAACTACAAAAAGTGAAGTATTTTAAGATCTTCACTTGACTTTTCCTACCTAGTTATATTCCAGACTGCAAGTCTGTTTTAAGATTGTTACGGCAATTCTAGGTAAACCATTAGATCATACTCTATCAGAGCAACATCTGTGCTGGCAATTTCACTAAGAAAATTATTTGTCTTAGACATCTACAGAGCATCGACCTGAAGCTCTGTCTTCCCAATTCAACAGATGTTACGTAGAGTATATTAACAACTCTCGATGAGATACAACATAAAGCGTTGTTCCAACCGCAACCTCCCAAGAATCTGAGTCTGCCATGGAAGAAACTAATGATTGCTATTGAGTACACTGTGGTGGAAATATGGATATATATTGCATACAAATAACTGCTAGGAGGAGAACAGAAAATGATCTACCTATCAGTAACTGATCAGTGCTAGATGTGTGCATATCCCACACAGCTCCCATTCTCTTTTTATTATACTCCTGCATGCTTGGGATTCTCATACACAGAAGGTGCACTGAGTGTGCTATTGCCCAAATTAAAATCTCAAGGAGCCTCAAGGCTTACATGTGCTATATCGGTGTATCAGGCCTCACAGTCCCATAAGCAACTGTGCAACTCCAGCAGGTAGGCATATATACCTCTCATCGAACTCCTGGTGCTATATCGTAAGTAACTTTTCATTCAATCAGAGGCATGAAAAACTTTCCTACAGGTTCTTTATGCAGTGAAAGTAGCGATATCTGATAGCATAAGCATGTTCAATTATACAAAGGATAAAGCGATTTTAAACCCCCCCCACAAAGCAACAGTAAGAGTACCTGAACAAAACGCATTTGGAATAGTGTAAGTTACTACTTTTAAGACATTATTCTTAAACTCCAAATTTTAAAACTTTATAATGAAATGTGACATCAATAAATAGCTTGTTTTAAATCTATATCTGCACAGGAAGTGTGCAATTCTACTGTCACGTACAATATTTAAGAACCCAAACAAAATTACCAACAAACATCACCAGGCAAACAGTTGTAAGATGATGGTAAGCCTTCATCCCTAGAAGCAAAAATATGGACCAATCCACAATGAAATAAAAATTGGCAAGAACACGTCACATTTGCTTTTGAAGAATTCTGTACATTTCCAAATTACAGCCAAGGAAAACACAGGTAGACATCTGTCTACAATCTGCATAGTTGCAGGATGTCTCTTCTGCCAATTCATCCCTTAAATAATGAGCATTTCTGTGCAATCATATTGTTGTCATACCTTACATACAGTGGCTTGAACTTTTCAATGTCTCTTAAATAACAACAGTAAACAAAACTGGGGACCAGGTAGGAAAATAAGGGTTCAGGAGACTATACAAAAAAGTAGAAAAGACTGGGAAAATGAGAGCAGAGCAGAAGGGGAGCAAAAGAATACACTCTGAGGAAAGAGTCAATGCCAGTAAATGTGATATCCTACTCTCAAGAAAAAAAAAGAGTAAAGCACAGATGGAAACGGGAGGGCGTGTTCATCCAAACCCATTATAGGAAAGCAAGACAATTGTTCCTCTTCTGTTCTTCACCGTACTACTTCTTTATAGAGTCAGGCATTGTGAATGTTGAGGGAAAGGTATACCTAGAATTTAGATAGGATCTTAAAAGCAAGCATATGCCATAGAAAGAGTCGTGAACCACAGAGATAGGAAATAAATGATGGTGGTAATTTCTAGAGAATTCATGAGCCTTCTGAAAGCCAGGGATCAAATTCAGACTTGGTCCCCCAATTTAGTTAAATAAGGTACAACTGTTAGCAGCGGGTTTGTTCTCATGTGAGTCAAACTCCAGTCTTACCTTTGCCCTTTTGTTTCAGTGGAAGACCAGCATGTACATATGAACACAGAATTATTTTATTTTCCGTAATGATCAAACCCAAATGTTATTTTACCTTTGCCAGCTTTGTGTAGGGTGATGTGCCATCTTGCATATTTATTTTCCTGGAGTGATTCCCAGAAGTATGCTATGCTTTTTCTTGCTCATGTCTCACTAGCTTTATTTATGAGTTGTGTACACCAGGTTTTCAGTCCCTGGGGACAGGCCTACACAGGAAATCTGTGGATGATATTTAATACATACAAGTATGAGACTACTAAAAAAGCAGCTACCGAATGGTACTCCAAATTGATCTAGTTCAAAATTTCAGACTAGGTCGTGGATAGGTTAGCATCTGTGGTTTAAACCACAAACACCTTTATCTGTTTTGTCATATAGAAGGAAGAGACATGGTAAAGATCAGTAAGTCGGAAAGAAATGTTACTTAATGCTCACTGATGCTCTTCAGCTGCTAAATATTTAAATATTAAAGTCTTACAATAGACCTTTGTAATAGGATTATGTGGTGCTAGATGAGTGAAAAATGAAGTACCATAGCCTGATTTTCTATTTGGAATACCTAGCTTCAGTACGCCTCACGTTTTCAAAAGTCTCCTTTAGTTCTTGGGGAATTCAAGGGGTTCAGTTTCTTAAAACCGGGCACACAGAGCTTGGGACATACAGATTTAACATAAGAACCATACTGGCATTTTTCCTTTTTAGTTGCTTCCTAGAATTAAATGATTTTTACCTGAATTGTTTTAAGTGTGAAGTGGGAGCGAAAAATCCTTTCATGTCCAACATTCATACCTAATCTGAAATACCAAACTTGCAAGTAGAATTGAAGGGAATGCTTTGGGGGAGTATATTCAGTTCAAAATACCAACATGTGATTAAGGACAATGAGCCAACATTTCTAGGAGTCTTCCTTGTCAAGTGGAAACAAAATAAAGAGTAAATTTCCAGTTGGTTTACAGAATTAAAATTCCGTTGTTCTCTGATGACTGAGTCTAATAGCAGTATTGTTATTGTTATTGATTCTTACTGATTGCATAGAAAGTATGTTTTAAAAATACCTTTGTTCTCACTATTAGATGCATGAATTCACTTTCGCTGTAAAATAAATCAAGATAAGGCCCTCTTTCTCACATGCCATCACAACTGATGAGAGCTGATTGGTATCATATTATCCCTTTGATTACACCTGTGCAATCCCATTAATTGAAAAATAACATGACCTGGGGAAACTTAATGGCTAGTAATGGTGCATAGGAAAGCTAATATACAAGGCTTGATGTACATTTTAAACTGCAGTTGTATTTACAGTTGGCTGCTTGAAAAAAACACAAACAGTTTCCCCCTAGGACTTCTGTGAGATGCCATAACTGCTGGACCGTTCCTCAAAGCAGAACTGATGGATAAGTATTCTGATGGGTCAAGCCAGGGAGCAAGGCATCCCCCCCACCTCTCTGATGCTGTGATTCATTTGACAAGTCAGTTTGATATTCATGTATGTGTTCTTCATCTGGCAAATGCTTCATCCCTAGGTCTCTTTATAGCAGCTGCACTAGGTGTGATGAGTCTGTCATCCCACGTAGCATGTTAGTATGTCGGTATTGCTCCTAGGCTTGCCTCTGGGCCAGCTCTAGTGTCCGTGCAAAGTGCAAGCACAGGATCTCACTTGCAAGGTTGTCGCATATCTGTGCATATCTAGTGGTTTAATATGTTGGTCTGTGAGGTGGTTTAACACGCTGCTCGAGTGCTCGGGCAGGCGATGTGGGGCTGGTCGTGTGCGTGAGAAGCAGACGGAGTAGGGAGCACAGTGAGATGCCAGCCATAACGAAAATCGTTCTCCGAAGTGCTGTGCAAAAGCAGCCTTGTGGCCATACAGGCTTTCTAGTGATGATGCACGAGCGATTGCACTTTTTCTGTGCCAGGCTGGGCACTCTCGCCTTGTGTGTACTGGCTGCTGAGTGGGAGGGAAATGCAAGGGCTGTAAGTGCGGTGGAGGAATTAGCACTGCCAGTTTGGTTCCACTGTGCATCATTGACAGCTGTCAGACCTACTGGTGATGTGCAGCACAGAACTGCTGAGGTGACATGCCATTTACCACCCTTTACCCTTTTGTTTCTCCTGACACCTGAACTCCCAAAGCAACTCCCTTTAAGGTGATTCAGCCAGTGACCCTAAAGAGCTGGTTACTCAGTGGGATGATATGGAGTGAGGTAGCCTGAGGACAGGCGTTACCGGGGGCTGGCTTTGCAGCTGGCTTCAGCTACCACTTTGTAAAGTCTGGGATCTGGACTGGGTGAAATCCAGTCAATAAGTGGTTTAAAGGAAGGGCATCATGCCCTCACCACCCCTTTGCTGAATTAAGGGTCTCAAGTAAAACCAGTTACCTCACTTAGAGCCCAGCACTTGTGTATCTCTCCACATGCTCACTGGCAGCAGTACCATACCTAGCTGAAACGGTTGCCTCCTCTACCCTGACACCTCAAAGTGCCAGCAGAGCTCCTAGCGCTCTTCTGTGTAGCAGAGCCTTTACAGATATTTTAATCAGGTATCGGACCAGACCAACATGCGTGTCCTGGTGCAGACAGCTATTGCCCATGGTAGCAGGAGCACATGGGTATTGCTAGTCAGGGAGCAGAGGCTATTGGGGTCTTTCCCTCATCTGAGTCCCAGGACCTGAAGAAGACTTTCTTAAAGGCACCCATCCATCACATGTGCTGCAGCTGACACCTGAGTCAGGGATATAGCACTGGCCCTGGAGAAGCAGCGCAGTAGTTTATGCTGACTGACAGGGCAGGAACAAGTACATCCCATGCTCCATCCCTGAGCCAGGATGCCTTCTGAAGAGACGCTGTGGCTTGTTATGTGGAGACAACTTCGGAGAGTGGGATAAAGAAGAGGCTGTGCTGCTGAGAAGGGGAAACAACGAGCCGCTAATGGGGGGTGAGGAGAGATGCTGGTGTCTTACCCCGGTCATTGGTCCTACAGGTATTGGCCAAAACTGCAAGGGATGTTCTTGAACATGGCCTGCTGTGTGACCTCTCTTACTTGCCAATGAAATGAGGTTTACCCTGTGGGGATTCAGGTTGACTTAGATTTATATTTTTTAAACAAATCAAACTAGCATATGTTACTTGTGAGTTTATGCTCACTTTTTGTTTGGGTGGGGGGGGTTTGTTTGTTTGTATTATTTTGTTTTCTTTAATAAGAAAGAAACCACTCAGAAGCACGAATAGAATTGCTTGCAAGTGGTTACATTTAGCTGTAATCTGCCTGGTGAGTTGTAGGAGGAAAATTAGACTAGTTTGAACTGGATTTCCTAGCAAGGATATTTTAATTTGGGGCAGCAGAGAGAAAATTGTATAACACTGTTGTGCTGTCCTGAGTAGGAGAAGAAGCCAGTGAATTGCATGATTTTTCCATCTTTGTAATCAGTTTGTTATGCAGAGAGCAATGCCGTGGGATTCAGCATTTTATCTGCTGGGTTTCCCCTGGCAGCATCTGAAGAAGTTCATTATAAGTGTTTATCACATGATCCACTTAATCAAACCACTGAAACTCGGAGAATAAGTCATTCTAACAAGACCCTTCAGAGCTGCCTTATAAGCTACTTACTGATACACTCTTCCTTGGTGAGTGTACAATGAGTTTCCTTGTATCCCGGCCTATGATACAGGAAGTTCATTATCCCCAGTCCAAATTCAGACGTAAAGAAAGGAAGCAGGGCTTACAAAGAAGCGACAGATAATTTGCAAAGGATTTTAGTTAGCCACTCAAATCCCAGATAGAGTCAGACTGTAAGCTCTTCGTACGAACAGCCTTCTGGTTTTTAGCATTAGGCACAGAGCAGCTATCTACGTAGCTGTCTCTAATGTTGTAAAATACAGGCGACACATGAGAAATTATTTGCTTCTTTTGATTAGAGGTTAGCTAATGGAAGCATGTGAGAAAAAAGAGAAATCAGAACTGAAACCATGCTTTTAGCTGGGTGATAGCACATATACTGCTTAATAGTAGCAGAGGCGATATCTGGGCTGATGCAAAAAGCCTTGAAAGCCTGCTAAATCCCAGCGTGCACTAGGGTTTGAGATACTGAGACTTGTCTGACAAGCTAGGAGCTCGCGGACATGCTGTTTGCAACCTGTGTTTGTACACTGTACGTCTGGTAGGATAAGATGCGTTTCCCTGTGATGTACCTAGGAACTGTTCTGGTCATAGGGAGGTCGAGGGCTGCTTTGTCTCCTGGAAGGCATTCATTTTACTAAGCTCTGTCACAAGCAATGTGACACCAGATTTTCTGGCACTCACTGTATTTTCTCACTGATGCTATTTCACAGACAGTATCTCGTAAAGGCTTGCCTTCTTGCTATCTGCTAAAGATCAGTTTGGGTACCACCACCGATGTAGGCTTGGCCCAACCTTAATGTAGAAATGCCCTGGATAATTTTCCCAAGCACCACCCTGTCTCCATACGATAGCGCTGCTCGGCTACACCTCTTCTTTCACCTCTGTCCTGGTTTTGTCTGGGAAGGCAGTACAGGGTCACACCAGACCCTGTTGATTTTGTGTAGGGCCGAGCCTGATGTGGGTCTCCAGATGAACCTTTTTCTGTACTGGAAACTGCCATTGGGACAAGGACCATCGGGCAGTTCAAGACAAGCTACTCTGTAAGATGTCAAAAACAGGGAAGTGTGCAGGACTGAGAAATATGGGCAACAGAAACAAAAAAACCCAAGCTGGTTTGATGGAGATGATACTTTTTCCCTAGCGTAGCTCCAGTGAAACAGGTCACAAAATGCACACCATTGTCCGGGCACTGCTTTGAGGGAACAGTGAAACCTGTCTCTCCAATGCCGAAGTCCGTCCAGCCCAGAGCTTTAAAATTCAATCTGTTAATTACTCCTGGGAGTAATTAACTCCAGTCTGGAGTGAGCAAGCAGTCTGGACTGCATCAATCAACAGATGTGAGGGTTTGAGATGTGCAGTTTTCATTCGTTGTGTTACAGGAAAAGTTACATGATGGTGCTTTGTCTTTGTTTTCCATGTACTTCGTACCTGGCTGTCTTGCCTTGATGCAGCCATCAGTCTCTTGACTGCTGATATACTGATACACCAAATTGGCATTGGTACGGCTGTGTCCCCAGGGAGGACTGTGCTGCTTTAGTAGGTTGGTTTCCAACTAATAAGTTAAAACAGGACAAAAAAGCCTGGAGGAAAATACTGTTTTGCTGTCTTTATCCTTTTCATTTTAAAAATAGTAAATGCTAAATTATTTTACCTTTTTTAAAATAAAGCATGTAGCCAAAAAAGATGAATCTATGCTAGCTGGTTAGTTTTGCTGCTTCCTTCAATTTGATTATAGTATAGTTCCCTTACTCTGTCTCATTACTTTATCATCCTCCCTGTCTGTCGTCTTGGTTTCTATTGTGCCTATTTAAAGAGCCCCCTTTCATGTCTCTTTTGGGACAGTCTTACTGCTGGCTTTCTGCTGTTTCAGCTTCTACACAGCCGGTGCTTCAAGAAAAAAGTGTCTCTCCTGTAAGGCTGGCAGGAGAATGGACCCATAAAAATAAATATTACTTGTACGCACGTAGTACTGTAATCAATAAGTCTCCAATAACTTTACCTAAGTGGCCAGTTTACTACTGTCTCAGCTTCTTAGGTAAGGAGACTGGAGCAGGGTGAGCTGGTAACTTTCTGCTGTCTGCAGCAATGCACTAATAAAGTGGAAAATAAAACTTCTGTTTTCCGAATGATTTTTCAGTGCCCGACCCATTGCCCTGTACATGGGGAAAGCCAGTACCGAGCATCTGGAATCATTTTTGGTAGGGATATCTTTAGTCTGCTGTAAAGAGAAATGGTCAGTTGTCCGCTGCGTGCTGTTAATTTGGCATTCAGGAACCACTAGTGCCTGTACCGATGCTGAGGCTGGATCTCAGTGCCTCTGCACGACCTGCTGGGAGGGAAGATCTGGGAGGAAGACTAAGATGGGTGTTGCGTGCATCTGGCTGCGTGCATTCACACATGCGAGTGAGATGCACACAACGTCCACTGAGAATTGAAGTGATGCTACCAGATACTAACCTGACTGGGTTTGGTCAGTGCCAAGCCGGGCTCAATTCTCTCTCCCAGCCTAGGGATGAAAGACTCTTTAATGCTCTCACTGCTCCTGGGCCACTCAACTCAATCCCCAGTAGTGTTATCTGTTTAGAAGTCTTTCTCACTAAATTGCTTCCTTTGAAGACTGCAGGCTTTTTAACAGCGGACTGCAGCACCTGCTGCTTGCTGGAAATCCCGAGGCCAGCACATGAGAGCATTGCAGTGCCGAACACGCCAGTCACAAAGCATCACATTTAGCGGATTTTAACCAGAGGTAGCTGATGAAAAACCGAACGGACATGTTGTAAGGACTGTCAGCCCAAGTAAAGGAGGGTAGCTTTGAAGAAAGCCTCCAAGATAGTATTTCCAGAATACGCTCCTTCAGAAAAAAAAGTGGAAAATCCAAAGAATGAAATACAGCCAGAATGAGCTCACCGCAGGTGGTGCTGGTCATGATTTTTTAAAATCAATTTTAATTATTAACTATTTTAATCGTTATTTTTTGTCCTGTGTCTGTCACTGCAGTACCTTTTTCTGCAGTCCCAGAAAAAACTCACACTTTTGTAGTTTCCTGGGGCTTTCCCACAGCATGCATTTCCCCCTCCCCCCGCTAGAAGGCTGGTACGATAACAGAGAGGACTTCATCTGCCCAACCTGCAAATTAGGTGTTGGGAAGTCGCCTACTCCCTGGCAGGATTTGGGCCACCCTTTCCCCCTTCCACAACAGCCAGTCCTGCAGGGATTTACACCCACTGGGTGCATCTGTGTTTCGCCTGAGATTCCCTGGATCCGCCCATTAGCCCCAAGTGCTCGGCGTCTGCAGAAGTTGCTGCGAATCTCCCCTGACCCGAGGGTTAGGTGGGCAGGCAAGCACTTGCCCTCTCCCCTTCTGGAAACTGGAGAAGTCCCTGATACCTTTCAATGAAAAACAAGTGTTTGAAAAAAAACCCCTCGCTTTGCTTTTGGTGGCATTTCTTCCAGTTTGCATGGATCTGCACAACGGTATGCAGCACCTAGAGCCGCAATGGAGGATACATGCATTTATATTTGTCTGGTCCCGTCTACACCAGTGAGCCCTTGAAATGTAGCCCAGCTGGCAGATCTGGTCAGACTGGGAAACTTAGTTTTAGATGTTTTTTTCTTTGTTTACAAGTGATCTTGGCCGCAGACAGGGACACACAGCTGGTGGTCTGTGCACGGCTCTGTGATCAGGCTGAGGCAGGGCTCCCAGCCTGCGAAGGCTGGAGCGGGGCTGAGCTCTCCCAGCTTGCTCCTGGCTTCATTTGGAGCCGGCATTGGAGAGGCTGCTACCCCGCTGCCTCCTTCTGCAGGCCGGCGCCTCGGGGCCCGGTTTGGCTTTGCCTGCGCGGGCAGCAGCATCCAGCGCCCGTCTGGGGCCGTGGCTCAGAGCAGGCGCACGATGGATGCCTCTGCTCGCTCGTGCTTCTCCTGCAGACCAGAGAACACCTCTCACTGTTAGCAAGAACTGTTTTAATACAAATATCGCACAAACATAGATATCGTTCTTCGTCCACTGATTACAATAGCATTAGACAAGGTGGGAGAGGTGCGTGTCTGAAAGCCTACTGTCTTGGAGAGGGCTTTGCACGTGGGTTTTGTGAGATGTTCGTGTGCCAGTGCGGTTTGTGACGGCTGCGTGGACCTGTGTGAGCAGCTATGGGCACAGCTCAAGCAGAAACGACACAGTGGAGATTTCTAATGATACTGATGTGCTGCGTGCCAGCCTTGAACTTCAGAAGACCCATGTCGGGGACCGGGGAGAAAGAGCAGCACCAGCCCATTGGTACTGTGGACCCAGTATGGGAGTGCTTTCCTGCAGCTACGTCGTGATAAAGGGTGGTGGAGGAAATGGCTTCAAGTTGTGCCAAGGGAGGTTTAGGTTGGACATTAGGAAAAAATTCTTTACTGAAGGAGTGGTTAAACATTGGAACAGGCTGCCCAGGGAAGTGGTTGAGTCACCATCCCTGAAGGTATTTAAAAGTGTACATGTGGCGCTTAGGGACATGGTTTAGTGGGCATAGTGGTGTTGGGTTGACGATTGGACTCGATGGTCTTAGAGGTCTTTTCCAACCTTAATGATTCTATGATTCTATGAGGGGGACACTGCTGAAAGCTGTGACCTTCCAGGCAGGATCTGTTTCCCAAACACACGTTAAACAGTGGCAGACTCCCGCAGGTGTGGGCATGGGGGAACCTGTTAAATTAAAGCCAAAGCGTAATAAGAGAGATGTTTGCTTTGGAAGATAACGTGCACCTGTTCTGCATACTGAGGGCGAGGAAACTCTCCGAGATGTATTTTCCTGTGTTACCATGGTAGACTTTTTATACTGTGAGGCCACATAGCTCCCCCTTTTCCCCTTCCATTACCTTTTAAGACGAGGTATCTCCCTCAGCTTTACCGGCGCCTCCAATGTGACAACCCAGCAGCATGATAAATGGTGGCAATTGCTCCTTTTGCTCCATCAGTACATCCCCTTGTGGAGCTGACCAAAGTTTGCTGCCCAGACTGATGCTGTTATGCAGATGCCCGGGTCTCCAGTACCTGCAGCCCGGTCGCCAGCTGGAGACAAGGGAAGGGCATGCTCTTAGCAAGGTGCCCTTCAGTGGGGCTGCTCTAATGAGCCAGCTTTGTTATCTGCCTTGCTGCTGGTCCCAGAGAGGCTAAAGGGACGTCTGCTGCTTTATTTTCTTAAATGGCACCAAACGGTGGCAGTTAAGAGTGTACCAGGAGAAAATGAGCTCTTAGGGCAGCATTTTACGTCTTGCCTGCAAGGCTTTATTGGATTAACTTTGTACTAGAACTGCCGTACACTTCTCTTGCTGGAGAGGCTGATGGAGCTTAACTGTGGGATAAAAACTTTACAACCATATTTTTGTCACACAGGTGACTTGCATAAAAAAATCTTTACACGCATTAATGTCATCTGAGCTTTGGCAAGCCCGCAAAGCAGGCTCTTTCTCAATGATTTCTGTCTCTGTCTTAATGCTGCACTCATCCCAGCGTTAAGTATGTGACTCTCTTGCTTTGCTTCTTATTTTCCATGTTAGGGGCAGTGTATTTCCTCTCCCACACACCCCTTGCAAACGTACAGGCGCTGTGAGAGAAACCCCCAGCCCTACTGTCGCCATTCAGGTGATGCCTTTTGCCTCTGTGGGTACCTGCCAGCCTGCAGGAGGGAGACTTGCATACTTTCAGCTACTTCCCCATTATTTACACATAAAGTTAATAACTGACTCAAGAGTTCATCTACAAATATATTTTTAGGGCTGCTCTTGGTAAATTTTTCCCCTCTCGGCCGCAAAGCTCTTGTTTTCTGTAATTTCCTTCCTATATTTTCCTTTAACCCTAATCCATTTTAACATTAACGTGTTAGTTTTGAAACAGCCGGTGTATTCTCAGCCTCTTCTTCTCCCTTACCTGCTGATTATTTCTTTTTTTCACTGTCCTCTATCCCTACTTTTGTTGTTTGCAAAAACCAGCTTTTCTCCTCCCTCTCCCTCTTCATAGCTCCCACCATCTGTCTCTCTACAAATACAAAGCTTTAGGGGAAATGATTCACTAGGCTGCTAGCTCATTACTCACACTCTCCCCATCATGGTTTCTGTCCTTGTAGGATGCTCTAACTAATGTAAAGATCAATGAATCCTGGGAACTGTTATTCAATTAAAAAAAAAAAAATGCCCCAGCAGTTAAATAGATTGGGCTTTTTGTACTTCCTAAACACCAATGCTTAGTTTTTCCTCCTCACTCTGCTAGCATTGTTTTTCAGAAAAGGATCATTGAAACAGAAGAATAGAAATGATCACTGGACCATTTAATGCAACCTTGTGTATCACATGATGCAGGAGTTACTTAATGAAATTCCCTGGCCCAAACCAAGCAAATCTGTGGTAAATCGAGAGCACATATTTTAGGATGACAGCCAAAATGATGAAAGGAATTTACTACTCAGCCTCGCTAATCATTTTGAATGCTTAACTGCGCTCCCTAATATGCTGCTTTGCAAGCAGCAAAACTGACACAGCCTCATTCCCTACAGATTTCTCTCCTCCAGCCTTACCCAGGCTGCGCACCCCGAAAGCCCTCCCAGCCCCCTGCCAGCCCTGTCTCGGGGCAGGGTGGCCAGCTGTGACTCCTGTGAGCGCTGGGTGGCCCGCCACCCACCTCTGGGAAGAGACCTCCGCAGGCCTGAACCCAGCATGCAGGTTTGGGGCTAGCTCTTTTCTCAGGTAATTATTTCCATGAAACTCATAGGCACTTAGTATCTTTGAGCTTCTCCCTATTAAATGTGGTAGAAATTGGCTGAGCGGCTCAGAAGCCATCTGAGACAGACAGTTCACAGTGTTAAAACACTTCAGATATCTTAAAATACCAGAGACAGCCATACTGAGTTGGCAGATATGCCACAGCATTTCAGGAGACTGGCTCAACCTGGCAGCTGAGCTCAATACTGTTGGGCACTCCAAGTGGCCCTCAGTGTTGGTGTTTAGGTACCCACATCCCACTCCTTTTGTCTTCACTTTGTTGACCTTTTAAGAAGGATTTCTGTCATGATTTTAGGCTTGTCACCATCTACTAGAAAGTTATTTTCATAATTGGAAGCTTAGTTTTTCATTTTATCACATGGACAATGGTCCTCCCCTCCCCACAAGCAAGTAGGTAACAAGAAGTACCACTACCTAACAATTTTATTGTGCCTTGTCAGGAAGCTGCCGCATGGCAGGTATTAGCCTATATTTCAGTTGTTGAGCTTCCCTTTAGAAATTGGAGTTGTAAGAAGCATGGCAAATACTACAATCAAAATTATAAGAGTTGACAACACTGGATACACCCTTCTTCCAGTTCTCTTAAATGTCTGCAACTCTTTATGCAAAAGCCTGCTAAAGGAAAGTCTGAGTATATCTGCAATGTGGTTCTTCAATTGTTTCTCGTGAGCTCCACAAAGCATGTCCTATATCAGCACACAACACTGGCACCATCTTCATGGAAAGCTAATTAAATCATTTGGGTAATGTGACAGGGGTATCAACTTCTGGGCTAATTTACTTTTTGGACTACCAAACACACGTACTTTTTTGTAAAGCTGTGTTCGGGTCATTCTATAACAAATAATGAAGCTGAGGAGGATCTTGGAAAGAGCCTGATTGAGCAGGCGTGAAGTGCTCTGTGTCGGAGCAGACATTCTTGTACGACTACTCAAAAGAATAAGGGCTGCAGAATTTTAAGCCAACAGGGTCCACTGTTACCTCAGTAAGGTTAAGGCAGTTTTAAAAAAAGAACCCTCACCAAAGCCATACTTATGTGCTCTGTAAAAAAAAAGTCCAAATTTTAGCAGATGTGATGTTGTTGAGCCTTCCTGGTTGCCAACACCCTGTGGCTCTCCAACATCTTTGATTATTTTATTGTTCCATACTGCATACAAGTTGTAGGAGTCAATGTTATTTCTCTTAACAATCGCTGGATTTCCAAATGCCAATTGTCCTTTGACATGTTCTGTTTTAAATAAGGGCTGAAGAGCAGTAATGAAGCTAAAGGCCTGCTATAAAAAAATACTGTAGCGTTCCATGGTACTGACAGCACACACGTAGTCCTGCGTTTAGCTCTCCTTTTGTGGACTATTGCTGCAACACGCTGAAGGTGTTAGGGGCAGAGCTGTAAGGAAATGGAACTCCAGAGATTTCGGATCTGAGAGTCCTCTAATTGAAGCCAGTGTCTTTATGCAAGACAGGCTAAGGAAAACTTGCGTTACCCAACAGTTACCATTCCTCCGTTGTTCCCAGCCATAATAAAAGCTGACGCAATATATACGGTTGCCTTACAAAAGGCAAATATATTTAACAGTGTATATACAAATTAACTAGTCAATAATGCTATACAAGGCAGGAATATCTTTAAAGAAACCCTGAGCAAAAAGGAGGATGTAATTTTTATTTTACACTTATTGCAACATTATTTCTGGTATTTGTTTGCTATATCGAGTAATAAAGGAATATGTTAAAAACAGATGTTAAAATAAAACTGGGCATTCTTTCCATTTGCAGCTTATTTAAAAATCTAGAGAAAAGAGTTCTGCCCCATCAGCTTCAGAAATAGATGTTTTACATGGTAGAGAACAAGCCGAGCCTGGGTTACC
>NW_009206880.1:17494-36673 GCF_000690835.1 Fulmarus glacialis | reverse complement strand
AAGAGTGTCTTCTGTCATCAAAAAGAGCCATCTGGAAGAGTGTTGGCTCCCTGCCAAGAACAACCCTTTAACAACTGCTTGTCGTGCACTTTAAGTAATAACGTTCATAACGGCACAACCTGGAGCGTTGGTAAAGGTCCTATTGGAGGAGCAACATATTCCTCCTCCCGCAGTAACCGCAAAAGGATGTTCTTCTTATTCTTAGGCCAGTTATAAATGTGAGTGTTCTGCAGCCAGGTAGGCACGTGTTCCTGAAAAACAAGAAAAAAAAGCGAAATCTCATAAATCCTCCTGAATCTGTACCAGAACCTTGCAGATTCCATCAGAGCCTGCCAAGCAAGATTTCATTTTGTCTGTTCTAGGCACTTCCCGTAACAACAAGAAATTTTAATTTGGCTTCAGAATTGTATTTGGGTTCCTAAAGAAATGAACTTGGTGTGATCTCACAGCTTGCCTGTCTCTCTTTCTCTTCTGCCACCATGTTGGCTAATTTCACTACATTTCAAAGAGATTCTGATCTCAGTGACAGGCGTCTAAAGGCTTGTGAAAATAAACATTGAGAAGAGAAGGGAGACATTTCAGTGCCCCTACCAGGGGCAGGCTGCCACCTTAGTAGCTGCTGAAGGATCCACACAGAAAGAGCAGGACCACAGGGGAGCATTTCTCATGCTGGTAGTCTTCTCCTCCCTCCCCTTGCACCTTCCTTCACCAATCGTGGTGTCTCCTGGCCACCTCCTAAGCAGGAGGCTGAGGCCGACGCTGAGCTCGAGGAGAGGCTAATGCATTTCCAGATTAGCAGGGTCAAACCTCCACCACTCCCCGCAATCTGGGAAAGATGAGAGCAGGACCACAGGGGAGCATTTCTCATGCTGGTAGTCTTCTCCTCCCTCCCCTTGCACCTTCCTTCACCAATCGTGGTGTCTCCTGGCCACCTCCTAAGCAGGAGGCTGAGGCCGACGCTGAGCTCGAGGAGAGGCTAATGCATTTCCAGATTAGCAGGGTCAAACCTCCACCACTCCCCGCAATCTGGGAAAGATGCAGCCTTTCAGAGGGGTTGGCTAATGCCTATTAACATAATGAAGATGGGACCACCATGGCCCTGGACAGTGACAGCGGGCTGATGGAGAGGAGGCTGCTCAGACCTCATGTTCCCTTGGGAGGTTTCCATATGGACAGCCTGGATGTGTAGGGGTGAAGGGCTATATTCATACCACTAATTAAAAGAGGGTCAAAGACTGATCCTTGACCAAAACTGGCTCATGTCCACTGTGGAGATGGAGATTTCTTTTTGGAGAGGTGTTGTCGGAGACACCAGAACATAGCCAAAGTGAGACAGAAGGTGAGCAACCTGAGCAGTCAAGACATCCAGCACTTGCTCCCTGGACCTCTTATTTAGCAGGGCCGTATTTTCCCGAGGTGGCCCCTGTTAGGAACAGCACAGTCCCTGTCAAGCCAGTGTAGCTAGCTCCAAGAGGACAGAGCAAAAAGCTGCTGGCATGCACCATGCCTCTGGCGTCTCGCCAGGGGATGCCCTGGCATGAGCAGCACATGTCCTGCCTGCCAGCAAACAACAAATCTTTCGTTCCCAAGCCTCATGCTTCTCAAATTGGCTGTCTTTTCCTGGGACTGTATGGCTGTAGGAACCAGGCATCATCATTTCCACTGCTTAGGGAGCGATTTATGTTAATTGGTGCAACCACTTCGTTAGATCTACAGGATTTACGTGTAAGAAGGAGGTAAGTGACCCAGGCGCCTACAGACCCGTTAGTGCGACCTCACATAGGCTTCTGAACAAGCGGCTTGGTGAGTGGCAGAGGTATCTATCAAGCTTGGCTTCTGCGTTCTCCAGTGGCCGAGAAGGCATAGGCTTTGGTGAATGGTCTCCCCAAGGTGGAGGTTTTAAAATGTTGCTCTTCCAGGTGGACACTGCACTGCCCAACGAGGGTAAGATCCCACAGCATTCGCTTTGGTAGGAGCACGAATAAGATTTCTTGCCTCCACCTGCAAGTCTGTTTTTCCATAGGAATGGGTTTTAATCTTTGTGAACTATACTCCTTTGACAAAGCTGTTTGAAATCGGCCAAGAGATTCAAATGTTACTGTGAGAAAGAAAGATAACATGTTTACATGCACGTGCACACACTTATTACCTAAAAATTGTTTCTTTACTAAATCTTGTTAAGAGCTGTAGAAGAAAATGCAATAAAATACAGCACGGATTTACCAAACAAGCCCTCTCTCTGTCTTTGATAAGAGACTACATTTTTTGGAGGAAGGAAATGCAGTAGACCTAGTCGGTCTGGACTTCAGCAAAGCATTTGATATAGGGCCACATGGGAAATCATTAGTTAAGCTTGAAAAGATGGAAATTAGTGTGAGAAATGTATAGTAGGTAAGAAACCAGCAAGTGGGGACATAATGAGAGAGGCACTATATATCCAGAGACAGGCTCTGCGCCTTTCTTCCAGAACTGGTCCTGTGGCCTATTTAATTTAAAATCCTCCATAATGAACTCAGTGCAAAAAGCACCTGCACACTAATCAACTCTGGCAATAATTTTAACTTGAGGGAGGTGTGTAGGGGTAAGGGTGCTATTTTGATCCAGAAGGAGAGCAGAGGAAGTGAGAAGGGGGCTTTTCCTTGCCACGCGACACTGGCGATCATTGTGGATGGGAGTAATGGGAAAATGGTTACTGCCCTTTTAACTTTTTTATTTGGCTGTGTCTCTGTAAGCCCAGAGGAAATTCTCTCTATGCCATAGAGAAAGTATTTGATAACTCTGAGTATCAAACTGAGGAAGAGGGCAGAGCGTATTAGTGCAGAGGGCAGGGCTGCGCGTTCAGGGCTGTGTCGGTGGAGGATGGTTTGAGCTCTCCTGGCTGCTCTGGCACCAATCCTGCTCACCTCACCCCTCCGACTGCCTCCGCTCTGCCAGAGGGAGCCTCCAGTGTGTGGCAATCATGGCTCAATGCTTCAGTCATCAGGTGACCGGATCAGGAGGACACATTTCTGTGGACTGGGTCGATGCAAGCCTTGAACCAGCAAGACCCAGGATTCCTTTAGCAGTTATGATGGGGAGCTGGAAATTCCAGTTCCACCTTAACTGCGTGTTGTGCTTTCCCCCCCATTATTTAATTTCCTAATGAACACTCTTTGGATCACATAGATCCCTTGCCGTTGGAGGTTGACTAACTTTCACATACCAGCAGTGCTTTATGATGTGCTTTGTAAGAGGTGATTAACTCATCTAATAGCCATATCCACAAATGAAACCTTCCAAACCTTGCTCCCCTGCTCTTTTGCACTGCAAGCTACAGTAGCACTTGAACATGTAAAGGATAGTATAAAAAAGACAAAATGAAAGTAATTTGCCTGTTGACATCATCCAATTTTACATATACGTGGCGTTTTTCAAGTACCTCACCTCATCTGACTGCCCACAGACTTCATTACTGCAACTTGTTCAGGCTCTGGTGCTCTCCTTCCACCCATGATGTCCTCAGTTATATTATCATTAACTAGTTAGATGAAGGTAGATGGTGTACCAAAGAAATGTGTGAAGAAAGAGAGCAAAGATTAACGGCAGTAGAAAATGCTGGTCTGCATCATTTATATGAGAAAGGCCCCTCTCGAAGAACTGAAGGGTGATGTGGACTACAGAGGATGTGGCAGGAAGGCTGCCTGGAGCCTGATGCTTTGATAAGAGCAGCTGAATAAACCAACCCTGGAAATTCCTTATAGATCACTGTCTGAGAGCGCCACTGATATATGCTAAATAGTCTTTTGATTCAGCCAAAAATTAACCTAAGTTTATTGTTCTTGTGCCTGCCTCAAGGTCCAAAGGCAGCTTTAGCACCTGCTGGGCCACTTCTCTCTGCGACCCTTGAGGTGCCAACCGGCTGCAGGCTGTATGGTCTGGTTGCGTGGCAGGCACTCAGGGAGCCCCCGAAGTTAGGAGCAGTCCTGCCCTTTCCCCCCAGATCAAGCTGCAAAGACTGACTGAAAATGCTGACCGCTTCACTGCCTTTGGTCTGGCCAATTCCCACCAGCGCTGCCTCCCAGCTTTTCACGCTTAAGGCAAGTACCAGGCCAAGATTGTTCAGGAAGAGAGCTGAATGACATGAAACACCAGAGGCACCATTCATTCCAAAGGACCTCGCATATTTTACAAACCCAGGGACATGTTTTCAAATTTCTGAGCTTATATTAAGTCAGTGCCTAAATGAAGAGCTTGATCACACTCAAATCCACAAGTGCTGTGGGACTTCACGGCCCTGCAATCATTGGTAACATTGTTTAAATCTTGACTTACGTTCCAAAATTTGGGCACCCAAAAAAATACAAAGAATCTTTCCACGCTTTTCCAAAATGCAGCTGTACCTAGAGGTAGCATGACAGCTACCCAACAATGCACACAGCATTTAGCGATGAAAAGTGAACAAAATTCCAATATATCCATTCTAAGTTTGGGGAAGAATGCAATTTCTTAACTATAACTGAAGCTGTTTAACTTTTCCGGCCTTGTAAAAATCCAAGAGATTCTTTCAGAGTGAGGAAGAAGGGTATGGGAATCTGTTGCATTATTTATTTCTTATTCTCAAATGAATCTTCAAAACCAATAAGGACAGCAGATGAAATTGCAAGTCCTAAAAAACCTTATAGTTTGCCTTTGATGGACCCATCAAAGTTCAAGCAATGGTCCTAGTACTTTAGTATTTATTATCCTCTTTATTTTTATATTCTCAACCCACCCTCTTCCAGATCCTCACTTCACATCAGTCATAAATCTCTCCCATCTCACTCATCGGCATTACATCTGGATAAAATTATAAAAGGGTTAATATAAAAAGCATGCTTGCTGGATAGATTGTCTCTCTCCATTTAAATTCTTTCAATGCTCAAGACAATTTAAGTTTTAGTTATACATTCATCATCAGAAATACATTTATGCACTGATTTATATTGTGGATGAAATGTTTTTTATTTGTACATACATAAAACTATAAACTTTTCATGTAAAATGTAGCTTTGGAATATTACTAGTGGGATATTAAGAACCAAGGAATTGAGGATTTGGGTTTTAAGATTTCATCTGGTGCATTGTGATCAAAATAATATGTGCTTAATCATGCGACAAGTATATATGCATGTATGTATGTTACCTTTTTGGCATTCGGAAAAAGCACAGGGATGAATCTGAAGTTCATACTTCCTTGTTGTATAAACTCGATCTGCATCTAGAATAGAACAAATTGCTAGATTTATTGTAATGACACGTTAGTTTTTCTTCACATGCATCTGAATCCTCTGCGTTAGAACATTTGTTGCTTGCTTAAACTGCTCTTCTGTTAAGTGATTCGATCTATTGCTGATGGGCTCGGTACCGTTTTGTTTGGCCACTTCATCTGATTCTTCATTACTACAGAAAGGATACAGGAAAGATCTGTTTCTTGAGCATTTAGTTCTGTGGTGTGAAATAATTGTGGGTTTAGCTGCAGTTGCAATCCCATGAAATCCATCTAGAACCGACAAAGCTTGACTTGACTAAGGCTCCTGTTCAGTCTCCAACAGGGTGAAAGATTTCAGCTGGAGGCCAGCTCCATGTCCAAGCTAGGACCAACCTGTTCCCCATGTTCCAGCTCCGTGTCTGAGCTGGGACACAGCCTGTCCCCTGTGTCCCCGGACACAGGCATCCCAGGGGTGGTAAGGACAGCAAAGTACTGCTGAGAGCTTATCTGTTGGTGACAGCTTCTGAGAAGTTTGACTGCAGGATCAAACTGGGAATCAGATGGGTTATAGGGTGAGAAAGACAGCAAACTGTGAACTGAGGGAGAAAGGATGAGTTTCACAGCTCTTTGGGCTCTTCTGGGCTAAATGTCCATCCTGTGACAGACTGCAGAGATGGGCTTCTGTGACCCCCGCTGGTCCCCTGCCACCCTGTACCCCCAGGAGCCCCCCCTTTGCAGCTCTGGCCTTCGCTTTGCAATTCTACCTTTCAGCCAGCTTTACTGCTGCCTGAAAAAAGACTTCAGTTACAGGATGGCCGAAGCGGGGCTGGTTTACAGGGGGGAAGGTCAGGCAGCATTAGATAAGATTGTGCTCAGGGCTCTACGACAGGGCAACAAGGGCTCAAGAAGGCGAGGGAGGGAAAAAAACATAGAACAATAAAGAATATGGAGGAATAAGATGAGCATGTTTAATAGGATTTTTCTTCCTTGAACCTCTTAGCAGATGTTAATGAGCATACGGAGCTGATGAGAGGGAGGATTAATGAATTCCAAAGGGGGGTGTTTAACTATGGGGATTAGGGAAAACAAAGCAAAGAACCTGTCATTTGGAGACAGATTTGTCTTTTGAGAAGAAGAGACAGAGTCTTTGTAAAACAGTAAATGCATGTCCTTGCTTACCATCCTGTGGATGTATTTAGTATGTAAGCCGTGTTCATCCCTGTCCAGCTGGGATTCAGCCCCTTCCACATCCTGTTTGTATTTTGGACTGATTGCTATGATTATCATCACCGTCTTCTGTTAGGGAGAAAAGCACTTTTATGAAATTGGGAAACGCAGCGTGTTTAGTAGAGGCAGATCGGAAATCTGCCAGTTTGTGTTTTAAGTGATCTTTATGTTCTTGGCAAACACGAGAGAATCTCATTTATTCTGGCAGGAAATACAGGAGAACTCATACACTCGTTCTCCTCATTATTTCTCGAGATCTCATAATATAGAAAATCTAAATGTCAAGAGATATATTAGCAGCTACCAGTTTGCAGTTGGAATCCCTGTAATAAAAACCTACTTTTTATCAGTGTAGCATGTCTATGTACATGTTTTATCTTCAAATTCAGACCTCAATGTTTTCCAACAGCTTATGTAAAAGTGCATCTATTTAACCATCGATGGCTTTTTACACATAAAGCCACTAAAAACAGTTGTCTGTGGAGGCTACATCTAGGGCTCTCGGCAACAGAGACAGCAACTTTTCTTGCTGATCTCCTTAGCGGCAAGGTGTGTGGAGAGGTGGCTGTGCAGAGAGGTGGGCTGATGCGGACGGCCTGGGCAGGTTCAGGGGTACCTAGCAGCTCTGTCCCACCTTGCCGCAGTGGGCTGAAGGCAATGCTCCTCGCCTTGCTGGGACAGCCCGGATCCTGCCTGTGACCTTTTAATCCCAGGCCCCCACTGAGCTCAGGTTTCCACAGAGGGGCCATCCTTCATATCTGGGAAACGTCTCTCCTCCTTAATGGTGGGCCAGTGAAGAGGCTCAGCAGATGAAAGCCTCTTTACTTGTGTTTACCTAGGGCCTGTCTTTTATCCCCACCACATCAGGCTGTGTAAGGCTTCCAAGCCTGTGGCTCGTAGTCAGCCTGGCACCTAATTAACTCTTTCCTTCTGTGCAATATCAAGGGAATTTGCCCCACCACAGGGTCAAATACGGTAAGGAGCCATTATCCCGTACACTGACTTAACATACTCCAGAATTACGCTTGCTTGTGCTTGATATGCATGTAAGCACTTACAGATGTTGAGGGTTTACAGAGACATGCCCAGCTGCACACATCCCCCTGCTTGTGTCCAAGCAGTCCCTTCTTCCTCACACATGTAAAGGTTTTGAAGTTAGAAACTGCCTCTACAGTCAATGGAGGAAAACAGACATTTCTGGGGCAGGCAGTCAGAGAAAGCCTCATGTGAAGAGGGGGAATTGCTCTCTGCACGTACTGGTCTCTCCTACTGACTGTGCAGGAGTCCCAGGGGAGATCTGCCAGTTTGTATTTTAAGTGATAATAATGTTCTTGGCAAAAGAAAATTCACCCTGGCTTCTAGTTTCAGTACCACCATTACATAAGGTTAGTCCAAGCGTAACTTGTCCTGATGAAAGCCCCAAAAGGCATGACTGCATTGCTGCAGCACAGGCCCCAAGCTGGCTCTGTGTACAGCAGTACCATGTCTGTGTGGTACTGCACTTGAGCTAAATTGTCCTGCTGGCCACCTTTAGGAAAACTGTGTAGTCTCAGATGGTTGAGCTTCCTTGCTCGGGTCAGGGAGAGCCCACCACTTTGTCATCCTGTTCCTGAGCCATGGACATCTGCCCAGAGTAAGAAAGAAATCGAAGGAAGCCACCCCATGATGACATGTATCAAGCGACAAAATTGCCAGTTTGTGTCCAGCTGTGCTGGTATAATGGGACCACTTGGCTTGATCCTATAGGAGATGTGCACTCACTGCTCAGTTGAACTTCAGAAGAGGTTGTTGCTGTGGGGGACTGCACTAGCAGCAATATGAATCTCTATTTTACTGCTTAGATATATACAAAGTGATGAGAGCAAATCTATCGTTCGACTAACAGAATACCAATTTCCAGTTTACACGTAGGATGGTTTATCCAGAAGAGCCATTCAGTGTTTTAGATAGCAACATAAAAGCTACAGGTGAGAAACAGGATGAACATTAGCCACTACTATGCAGCCTGGGATGAAATACAGCTATCACTTTAACCAAGCATAGCTAAAACCCGCGATTTAAAAATGAGACGGAGGAACAACTTGTCCAATGGCAGCTTCAGGCTGAATATAACAGCCAGCATTGGAATTTGGCAGTAATGCCAGGATTAGTACTTCATTTCTTACAGAAAGAGCTTTGGGACCATAAGATGCAGAAGTGAGTGAGATTTGCCTATGCTCTCGCTGCAAGGCCTCTGCCATTTCTGTAGGGACAGGGAAGACGATACTGGGGTCTTGCATTTTGATTCTGCTCCTGTTGCTATTAGAAAAATTCAACCATTTTCCTCAGGTCACCTCTGCCATGAACAAGGTTAAATTGCCTTTACATACATCACCTAAGTAGCGCTCCATCCACTTAATGATGTCAATACCGCGTACCGTGTCCTCAAATATATCAATCTGCAAGAGAATGAAAGTCTGTGGTGAGCATCCTTTCGCCTGTCCTCCCCATTTGGTGGCACTGAAAAGGCGCCTGCTCCTTTCACTAGTTTCTAACATGCACTAATTCCCTTAGGAAAGAAGCATCACACACATGCATGCGCAGCTTCTTCCCTTTCCACTGCAGTCCAGAGTCGAGCTGGATGGGCACCCCAGGCAGGTGGAGGGGGGCTGCTGCAGGCACACCACTGGGCTCCCGCTCAGCCGGCCATTCGACTGGCCACCCTGCCCTGCCAGCTCCCAACTCTCAGGCATTTTTGCTCATCAGAACAAGAAACAACCACTGACGGTGAATGTTAGATATTCAACATTTGCAAACCGGCTTTTTGCCTCTAAACACCTCAAGAAGGTGA
The DNA here is from genome assembly GCF_000690835.1 of Fulmarus glacialis. Taxonomy (NCBI): domain Eukaryota; kingdom Metazoa; phylum Chordata; class Aves; order Procellariiformes; family Procellariidae; genus Fulmarus; species Fulmarus glacialis. Next base: position 27,389 of record NW_009206880.1, on the reverse strand, counting down.
ATGGCTGCCCACCTTCTCTATCTGTATTGCTGCAAATGTCCACTATTTTCTGGCTGCAATGTTATATACTCTGTGTCAAGTTTTAGCTTCATATTGAATGAAATTTTCAGTGTGTGTGGTGGGCAGTCAGGCAGGTCACTAATACTGGATGCAGTAACCCAGACTTCAGAGGCAGCGGAGAGATGGAGGACTTCATAGGACCGAATACGACCAACACTACTCACTTCCCTGCACGCTCAGTAAGCCCAGAAACTGGCAATCAATGGCCGTGACCAATGGAGTAATTGACTTCTCCACGTTTTTGACCGAAGATTCATGTTCTGCTCTCAAGTCTTTCTTTTTCCCTTTTTGAATGTAGAGAACATATTTGTTTCCCTGCTTTGGGGCCATTTTGCTATATATATTATTCTGCAGCATGCTCCAAGAATTGCCTGTCCAGCAAAGGTGCTATTAAGGAGCCTTCTACTCTGCACCTCTATGGTGCCTAAAGCTTTCTTATGAACTGATGGTAGAACAGAACTGCTGGAGAGAAGTATAATTGCAGTCTCTGGAAAAAATCTTTGATTCATGAAAATAAATAAGTGTGTGCAAAGCCCCCCACTGAGTTTCATTCAGTTTAATGATAGCCACTTGCTTAAATGCTTTCCTGAATTGAAGCCAAAGAGTGAAGGTTGAGGGGTCAGATAGCATATGCACTTGAAATAAGAAAATATGAATCAAGATTTTGATGAACACTGAATCCTAGAGCCTCTGTGGATGGTTCGCTTAGAGAGGGCTGTTATGATGAAGCAAACTCACGACAAGTTAAGTGAAAATCTGGATGGCGTATGGGATCAGACAGTAGGACACAGATTTTTTCAGGCCAGTGATTTTAGAATCCCTTTTAAAAGTATAACAAAGCAAATGAAACCATGAGATGGGCTGTTTCATTAAGCTGTGTGAAATACACCAATTTTAGATCATTTTTTAGCAGAAAGGTATTCACATCTGAAGAACCAGAAATGTAATAGCATCACAGAAAAAAAGCTGGGATGGGATGAACATGAAAATTGACCTTTTCTAATATTGATATTACAGATCAGATATGAGACAATGTTAACGGAATAGCTCACAAAACCTCATACTATTGCCCATCTGGTGTCACTAAATGGAATTTTCCAGGGTCATCATTAAAACCCATTTTAAAGCATAAAGTTCAGTTAAAATATGAGCAAATGAAGAGGCAAATCATGTAAGTTACAATTTTTAAAGCCAAAGCTAGTTCATTCTATTCGTATCTTCTTTAACCTACAAAACGTGATGACAAACAGAAAAACATTTACATGGACCGTGTATCACCTCTGCTTTTTAAAAAAATGTCTCTTTTCTCCCCTGGTTGAAAGCAATTTTCTCCGGAAGGAATACTTACAGCAGTTTGAAATCCATTTACAAGCAGGAAGTTCACAAATTTCATAACCTCCACCGCTGTGTCCACCGAATAGGTTATAAAGACCTTGCCTAGGAGAGAGAGTCTGTATGAATATGCGGTGCATTAAAATACACCATTTGGAGGGTGAGACTTTCACAGCCCTCCTTTTGCACCACGCTGTGGGTTCTGCCCACCTACGTCTCTTTGGATTATTTACGAAATGGATGCGGGATAGCGCAGTGGCTTGGTGTTGAAGTCAACCCCCCATCCAGAAACCTTGGTCTAGGTTTAAGCTCCTACTGCCTTGCCGCTGGCAAGCACCCCTGTGGAAGCTGGAGAGGGTAACATCACTCTGCTGCTCGCCCTGCCCTGCTGCCGGAGCTGCTTCTTCCCCAGCCCCTTGGCATACGTGAGGTTGGGCCCTCACCCAGAGCTCGTGCCACCTGCACTGGCTGCGACCAGCAGCTTTCTGCCACAGCTTTCTGCCAGACCTCATTGATCTGACTGAGAGCCGGGGGAGCCCTCACGCATGCCGTACTGCCTCACCTTATAGCAGCATTACCACGCTGTGCAGGCGGGATGGATGGCTGATGACAGCAATGTCTTCAGCTGCCCTTGCCATCATGGAAGGAGTTTTCTTACTAATTAAAAAATCATGGATTTGCAGGTTGGGGTAAACCAGCTGGCTAATCTAATCCAGCTGTGCGTGTATCACAAATGACACAATTTTATCCAGTAATTCCTGTATCTGGGACACACTAACTGATAAAGTAGGGTTTATCTAAGAGTGGTATCTGGTGTCATACATCTCACTCCTACAGGCCAGAGAGATGCAACTCTCTGGATTTGAAAGGTGACGCACCAAATGAAGAATAAAGGAAAAATCAAAACCTCGGGAGAGATGTGGAAGGTTCTTAGCAATGGTATATCTCACCTGCTAGCCAGCACGGCATTAAGAAGGAAGCCAGTTTTCTGAAATGTGACTTTCCCTTAAGAGTTGAAGGGTGAAAGCATTTCAGGGGCCGGCAGCAGGGGAAGCACCTCAGCCCGCGCCTGTGCCACCCTCAGCCCTCACCATGGGCTCCTGGCCCAAAGTCCCCTCCACTCACCAGGTCAGGGAGAAACTGAGGTTGAGACTTGACATTTTTGTCTGGTTTGGGACAAAGGCAGAAACACTTTATCCCTATGGCTTTGTTTGTTATTAGTCTTTTACTGTAAGCTTCAGTGCCTCCTGCCTCAAAGGGACATCCTGTTTAGCAAGAAGTCATGAAAACAATCTAAACGGTATTTGTTTTTTGTAAACAAAATAACAAGCAATTAATGACAATTATGTTTTCAGGATTCAAGGGGATAATTCCATCCCACCAAACACGAATGCTCACACCCTACAGATGTGATGACACTCAGTATTTTCTTTTCTTGTTGTCTTTTTGTCTTAATGTCATTCCCCCTGCCTTCTCTCCCCCGGAGCTTTCCCACCTAAAACTGTCAGGCTGCGCTGTAAAATGTTGCATAGAACAAATTTGCTAACCACTTACGCAACTCCTCCGGCAAATTGCTGGTTCTCAGCGTTCCCTTGGCTGCAGGGTTACTGAGAGGTCTTGGGATGGCAGCTGGAGATGGAAAATTGTCAGAGGGACAACAGCATGCTTCATCTGGGCCGCATGCCTTGGGGGGAAGCTGACCATTAAGTAGCTGGTTGTATAGCTGGTTTCTACAAAGAAAAGCAAGTGAGGATTTTAAAATATTTATTTTCAGGTAAAATTCAGATTTTTTTTCTTTTAATAACACACTAGGAACTTTATCTGCATATTAGCTAGGAAAAGTTCTTACAGAAATGCTTGGCTCAGCTGTTATTACAGCATCCTTTAAACGGATACCTTGGTGACAGTCTACCACAAGACACAATTTATTGCAGAAGCAACGTTAGCCACAGGAAGTAAATGCACCTCATAGCTGAAAGCTGTTCAGTTTACAATTAGCAGAAGCAAAGGCCTTTTCTGAGCGAGAAATAATGCCGTGCTGTGAATGTTGTTAGGCACGTACGGGAGCAGGGTGGCACTTGGGTAACCTCTTCCCATCATCTAAAAGGTGCTTCATGGCACCTCAGGTGCTCTCAGGATGTCCTGTCCAGCACAGGAGGCACAGCACAAGGTAGGGCTTGGGAAAAATGGGGGACAGGGCACTGCAGCTCCAGCTCTCGCACAGCTTGGAGGATCTCCAGATCCTCCTCAAGTCTGGACAAGACTCGAAGTTTTGCTAAAGGGAGCAAACTTAATTTCTTGACCAGCAACAGCAGACCAATGAGGATTTCTCATGTTAGGTACCTGCACTCCGGACCTGCAATAACCTTGCCTAACATCTCCTCCACTGTAACAATCAGAGAGAAAGGGATGATTTTAGGAAGCTTAGCAGTTCTTGTCCTACTACACTTCGGTTTTACGGTTTAAGTCAATAAGAAGGGGAACCTATACAGATTTTTACATGAGGTGTGCTTTGAATCTGCTGGGCTGAATCTGTTGGACAAGTGTTAGTTCTACAGAGCAGTGATGTTTAGTCAATCAAGCCCACTCTTTTTTTTCTTTGCCTTCCTTAAATGAATGATGACAGGCTGGTCACAGCATGTTTTCTGTTGTCACATTAAGATTTGGTTTATTCATTTTGGTACAGATGTTTTCTGTTACAAAATACTCTATAGGCAAATATTACCAACATATAACTGCCATTCTGGAATCAGCATGCAAACACCAGCCACACAGCCACAGGACAGACCCCGTGTCTTCTGGATTTCTTTTAGCAGAAGAAAATACCAAGAAAAGCAACACGTCCCTCATCAACAGCCACAAAAATCTCCTCTGTGGCTAACTTACAGATCTTCCCAAAACTTCACGTTATCTAACAAATGCGCAAAAAATTCAGAGTCTGTTTTTAAATTTTACTACTCCACTATTCTTCAGTATTTTTCCATTTTCATACAAACTCTTCAGTGCAATTATCTCTGCTGCTGGTACTGCCTTATCTTGCTGTCACTTTCCTGTCACAGCCTCTAACTTTTCACAGGCCAGAGCAGTGCGGTATTTCAGTCACCCGCCCTCTTTTGTCCCACCTGTTCTCCCAGTTTTCTGCCAAGACCATGTCAAATAAGTGGACCTTTTCAAACACAGATGCCTGTAAGTTTAGCACTTCTAAAAGTATTGTGGCACTTAAATAAAAACAGTCTGGTTTCAGATGTCCTCAATACCTGAAGCTTCAATTTGTCTTCAGGTAGCTGAGTCTGGAGAAAACCCTGCGTGGATAGTATTTCCCATCTGTTAATGACATACTTATAAGGAGGGAGATATAAGGCCTGGTAAATTAATATTTGAAAAGCAGTCACAAAGCCCTGGATGAAAACTACTAGACATGTGGTGGTTTATTACTACGTGAAAAATCATAGAAAAGGCTGCAAACTGCAATGTAGAGATATATTAGCAATAGACGAGATTTTCCCCCTTTTTCTCTATGCTACAGAAGAGATAAGAAGGAAATCACTGGAAGCCAATGATTGAGGCGTCCCAGGCTAGTACAGCGAAAAGCTGAAGACTGCAGTGAGCCGCCAAATTGACCTTTGCTCTCAAGTAGGAGAGCTCTAAGCTTTCAACTGAGATATTTTTCAACCCCTCATCCCTTTAACCTTCAAGCGTTTATCTTCCTTAATGCGTGCATTTCAGGGTGAACTGTAACAACATATCAGGTATCCGGCTTTGAAGGTCTCTAGGGTAAGGTCAGGCCCCAGCTGGGTGTAAAACAGCAAACAAAGAAAACTACCCAGCATCTCGCATGTACCCCTGCAGCCCGGGCACGCTAACATTACAAGGCTTCAGAATTGTTGGTTGAAAGCCCACAAAATCAGATCAGAGGAGCTTCCACTGCACACAACCCACCCCCCCGAGGCGTACTTACGGGAATCGAGGAGGACCAGGGGAGGAGCATGTCCTCTGGGGTGGTCGGTCTGTGCCCTTGGGAGCACGAAGGTTTGAGTAATTTGGGATGACTTGCTGGGCCGGGCGGATAACTCTCATGCAAGGTCCAGGAACAGGAGGAAGCGGTTGCGATGTATGTGCAAAATGTTGGTAAGGAGCTCTGCCATCTGGGGGGGTGAGAAAATAAAGGTAGCGACTATCATTTCAGCCAATACATTTTTGCCTCAGTTTGTGTTTATTCTTTTCCAGGCACGTCCTCCTTCATGTCTAGGGAAACTGAGCAGTTTGGGGGTATTTGCGGGTATCTCAGTCTGAAAGAAGCCAGATTAAGGAACATTTAACAGTCTGAAGTTTCTTTTTTCCCATTCACATACGACACGGTTCAGATCCCTGCCCTGAGTTGGGCAGCTGGGACAACTGACAGTTAAACATTCAGGGCTGCTTTGTCCCTGCACTTACCATGCCTCAGTGGTTTTTTGGTTTGTTGTTTTTTTTTTTTTTAAATTTAATTTCTTTTTGGCAATAACTTGTGAAAATGAATCATCCCAACGTTCTCATGAAAGCAGATGCAAAATCCTGGAACAAATCAGTTTGCAACACTAAGGCTAAACAGACTGTGATTATTGTAAATGAAAAGAGAAAAAAATAATCTCTTGGTTTGTTACTTCACCCTGTATGAATTTTCTGCCTAAGTGACCTTTTAAGGCCTCGTTGCTGCTCCTGTTGCCATCCAGGAGGCTGCAGGGGAAGCCCAAAGTGACAATTTTGCTCAAGGAATTCTGAAAAATCTTACTGTTGTTGGCCATGCACACATAATGCTGTTTAATAACTAACGTACAGTGGAACTGTTGGCGTAAACTGAAAGAGAAAGCAATGTAAGCTGTTTGTTTCCCAAACGGGAAAAACTATTTTTTTTTTTTCAGCCTTTCTGCTTGCAGTTTTCATTAGCAGCAGCCCTGCGCACTTTCAAGCTGCTGTGCGCAGATCAAAGTCCAGCCTGGCAGGGCTTATTAGCACTGCATGATTATGGTGTTATGAGCTGGCTCTGAAAACTGCAGTACTCAAACACTCTTCCTCCCCACCAGATTGGTTTTTTAAATCCTTTTAGCTATTTTGGGGTGATGTTTTCCTTTTCCTAGCAGCCATGAAGACTAAAATTTATTTTAAAGGGGGAGGAAAAAAAGGAACAAAAACAAAGCTTGGATTAAATAGTCCAATTCTTCAAAAAAAAACCTTAAAAATACTTAAAAAAAAAAACCCAACAACCAACCCCACAACTGCAAAGAGATTCCCGATGAAACCGTGACTTGGCAACATCGTATTTGATGAGATTGTTTTAGGAGATTTTCCTGCTCCCCCTCTTAACTATTTGCAACAGGACAGGGTGAAAGAGGCTGGGAGAACAAAATTGAAAGTAAAAATGGTCTTCTCATGAGTTCTTCATGACCAGCTCTAGGGAAGGTGGCAGGGCTCTGGGAGGTTCGGTTTGGTTTACAGGTTTTTAGGCCAATGTTTCACCAGTTTCCTTCGGATCTATCTGATGCTACAGTATTTTAATGGACATAACCACTGCTGTTCAGAAGCACAGCATGGCCAAGCATGCGTGCCCGCACACGCCAACAGCTCTCATATATAAATATCTGAAATAATGGTCCCTGGGCACATAGCATTGCTGCGAGGATTTCTTTGACTTCAGAAACAGTTTTGCTGTTGTATCTCAAATAGCAGGTGTCCAGAGCCAGCCTAGAGCCTACGGGCACAATCCAGGCTATTGCTATTCTCTGGAAGAGGCATGTTGCAACACACAAACTGCAGAGCTTTGTTGTGGGTTGCCACTGCCCAACAATTATCTGAAACGCAAGGAGCTGTCAGGAGGTGATTTACGCTGTACTGGGCATGTGAGAAACAGGAGTACAGTTGCCAGCTTCTTGGTCCTGACCAAATCTGCTCCAGCCATCTGAATTTATTTTATTCCTTTTGCCCTCTGGATATGGTTGAAACGGTAGTGATTTTTTAAAGAAAGCCTTTCAGAGTTCCTGCTTTAAAACAAAATGGCCTCATTCAGTAAACGTCCTACTTCTCATGATCCCCGCGTGTGGAGGAGGTAAATGGAGGTAAATAGTGAGGGGTGTTGTGCAACCAGCTCTTTGTCTGCTTAAAGCTGAACTGAAAGGAGAAGGTACGAAAAGAAAACCAGAGGACGTTTTGCAAATGTTCAGCTGTAGACAGTGATGAAATCCATCTGTAGCCCCTTCCCTTTAACAAAGCCCCAAGATCAGAGGTGGAAACTGAGGTTCTGATACCCTCTCTCTTCTATATACCTAATTATAGGACATTGCTGGAATGACAAAACTCCTTAAACAGATGTAATATAAATGCTGTGGAGTCAAGAGAAGGTTAAAAAAAAAGGGTTATCAGAACAGGCCTACAGCTTTTTATTACAAAGCCAGGCCAAAATGGGTCGGGGTCTCATGAGTCTAATGTAATATAAATTATATTAAAACTATGATATTGCTGTTGAATGTTCAAAGCTCACTTCATAACAGATAAAAATCTCAGAGAATGAAAAGGAATACTAATTAATAGCAGGCTGTAAACTGCGTCGTAGTCTCCAAAACACCCGTATTGATGGAGTCACATCAGCGTTCAGCGATACAATCACCAGCAGCTGAGAGGGCTCCATTTTAAGTAATGAGCTTTCATTTCAGCTGACAACAGAAAAAAATGAGGATGATGGATGTCACGCTCTTTTCACATAGAAATAAAACACATGGGTGAGTTTGGTCATAATGCTGGGAGATACTATTTACAGAGATCAAGGGTAACCTCCCATCCTGGTTCTGGCAGGGAATTCTCAACTTTGGGGATCCGAGTGGGAGCAAGGAAATCTATGAAAACAACAGGAATTAAGTCGGTATGGAGGCTGCTGAATGACTGATGCGAGGAGGAAGGAAATGACTAGAATATGAAATAACAGCAGGGAGAAGGCTGTGTATGCTCAGCGTGACCGAAAAAGGCTAGTTTCTAGGCAAAATCATTAGCCTTCATTTGATGAGTAACTGTGAGGTCTTTAACTTTTTATCTGGCTCAGAGGTTCTGCATCAGAGAGCCCGGCTGCATAGCCCAAAAATCTGGAAATACAAAATGGACTACAAATAGATGTTTAAAAAGGTTAATAATTGCATGCCATGCATTGCCATTAAGTACAGTAGGAAAAACACCAGCTTGGTGAATGATGGCTGTGATACACCCGGAAAACCTCCCGTGGGGTGAGCGGTGCTACTCACATGGGCCCTGGGGGTGCTGCTCTGCTGGGCAGCGGTGCCCAAAGCAGCCGTGGGCTTGCGAGGAGGTGTTGGGATGGGGCAAGTGCTGGCACATAGGGCACTGCTGATGCTCAGGTCCAAAAAACTCTCTGGAGATCAGTGGTCCTGGGAGGTCCTGGGGGTTCAGCACGGACACCAGCGGTAAGGGGGGCTCCAGGTGCCTGATGCCCATGACGTCTCGTGCCTGGGAGTTGTACCCTGTGTCCACGGTCCCCAGCTCTGCTGGGGGTCTGTTTCCTGAGGGTTGCCGTGACCGTGAACTCCCTTGGCTGCTCTCCTCCAGCAAGTCCTCGGGAGCGTCAGACAAGCTCTGCTCTGATTTACTGGAGTTGTGCCCGGTGTCAGCTGAAAGCTGTGATCTTGGCTGCATGCCTGGTTTGTCCATAGCTACAAGATGCATCTTGGAGGGAACTGCTCCAGTTATGGATTCACCGGGGGAACAGAAGCGTCCATCTCCGTCAGGATTGGCATATTTTGACCACAAGCTGCTGTCCGGCTCCATGGATGGTGCTGACTGATGACATGCTGGTGTTCTGCAGAGGCATGATGGATTGGCCACAGGCTGAGGCGTTGGAGTGACACACGATCTCTGGGACTCCTCATCCTCTGTATCCTCTCCAGAATGCTGCAAAGCCTTTTCCAAGGGAAATGGGGACCACGGCATGGATTCATCCACTTCGACTGGTATGCTTCGACCCACAAAAGTGCCTGAAAAAGTGGGAGAAGAAACACTGTTGATTGACAGCCATACAGACAAATGCCTGTCGTCAGTCATCACTCAATGACTGTGTTTTTGGAAGAGCAATATGTATTCTTTATATTCTTTATATTTTTACATTTTTTAAAAAGACAGGCAGAAAACAGCAAGAAAGGTCTGGCTGAAAGAAGGAAGTAGAGGGTTAGCTGGAGTCTGGCTAGCACAGAGTTATAATTTGGACTAACCTGATACAGAGGCCATTTCCAAGTTTTTTAGTTGCACCGGAAACGAGAGTCAGCTGCCTTACTGCAAGGCCAGGATTTTCCAGCAAACTGGAAAACAAGAGAAAGGACTCTTGTGAACATGGTACAGTTTCACACAGGCAATAATCCTAAAATAACTCTATCTCACAGACTGGAAAAGAAATATCGGTTAGAGTTCTGGAAATCGCATTGCGCAAAATAGACGCTTTTATGGGGTTTCTGGAACGTAATGGTTCTGA
>NW_009206880.1:10962-17463 GCF_000690835.1 Fulmarus glacialis | reverse complement strand
GCTGAGACTGGAGGGGGGAAAAGCACATGAACTGTCTCTCAGAGGTAATTTCTGCACCTGACAAAAGAGCAGGCTGCTTAGGTCTGGAGGTTTGGCTCAGGCATATTCCAGGGAATACAATCACTTGCAATTATTTAACTCCGGACCTTCTAATAATAGCTTCACACCGATGCCTCGAATCTAAACTTCACCACACACCTAGCTGAGTAATTTCAACTCCAGAGCTTGTTTCCAAGGCTTGCTGCTTATTTTATCAAACCACTTCATCCAGCCTATTATCACATGGCTGTTGTTATTTCAAATTATTGAAAATTAAAAGACAATTTAGAGATGTTAGTTACTGTTTGGATTTTTTTTCCCCCTTCCTTCGGAATTGGCTTGGGCCCAAACATCAAAATTGTCACTTCCTTTCGGGGGTGCTGTCAGTAAATTTGGTCCAGCCAAGCGATCCCTGATGATGGATGCCTCTGCTCCATCTTCACTCAGAATGACAGCAGCGGTGATGGGTGATTGCTGAGTGGGCCTCAGGAAGTGCAGCCATCTTCATCCTCTTATACAGGGGTGCATATTAGCTTGCTCCCAGCAAATTTTATCTGTTACCGTGGAGTACAGAGAAACAAGCCCGGTGCTCATCATTTCCCCAGCCGTTTTCCTTCTATCACGTTGGAGAAGCTAAAATCCCAAGTAGGAGAATTATCAGAGTAGAATGGACTGAGCACTCAAGCAACAAGAATGACAATGTTTGGCAACAGAATCTGGCTTGAAAGCCTGGTAAAGAAAGTCAAAATCACAGCACGTTTGAGGAGCTTCTAGTGATCCAAGGATTTCTCCCAATAGCTTGAACAGAAAGGTCAAATGAAGAACATATTCAAATGATCACAGTATTAAAAACAGTTGAACAGGATCACAGCGATGTATAAGGCGGTGTCCCAACCTTTACCCTGGCTCCCACAGCAATTCTGTATAAGCAAATGGTGTGCCCCATGCTATAGGGCAAGAGTGAGGCTGATCCGATCAAATGACATGTATTTCCCCTCTGGCATAGAAAATTCTGGGTGTAACGTTTGCTGGGAAGTAGGATAAAAACTGTGCTTTGCTGCTGGGCTGCAACATAAATATTCTTCCTCTGTGTAACTTAAAACCTATCTATGCAGAAGATTTACCATATATTCATACATGTCCTGTGTTATAATAAGCACGTCCACAGGGAGAGTTATCCTGGGGTAATTACAGTGGGATAATTACGCTGGTAAATTTTCCCATGTAGGCAAGTCCTCAGAGCAGCTATTAGTTGCACCAACACAGTGAACACGCTGCTGCTCTGGCAGCTGCAGCCCCCTGCGTGAGAGCGCTGGGTCTGGTGCCAAACCAGCTCCCTCCCATACAAGCACCCAGGCTTGAAACCCTGACGGTCAGCTCACCACCATCACACATCTCTCCCTGCGGTTTGCATCCCTTTTCCTCTGCACCACGTCACTAACGCCGGCCCTGCTCGCTGAGTCACAGTTCTCTGACAGTCATAACCGATGTGATGGGAAAGGGAAAACCTCAGGCTCTCATAATCAGCACAGGATGTGACAGGGACTCGTGCTGCGCTGTCCTGTGCGGCGGTGGCAAAACGTCCTTTATCTGGGACCTTTGGTCAGATGGCAATTTAAATGATGACTGCTCTGTGGTGGTGACTCACCAGGACAGTACAGCGCAAAGTCAGATTTACAGGAATCAGGGTGTAAAGCTGCCGAGGGGTCCCCTGCCAGACTTAGAGAAGCGCCTGTGAAGGCTAGGTGTCAAACTCCCTGCAAGGCATCTCCCTTTTGCTCATCTCAATAGCTTTGTAAACCTGACCCTTGGATCATCCGGCCTCAAAGTGCCCGCTCAGACATGCTTCGACTTGTGGATATCTCTCCATTTGCTCGTAAGCTGGATGACATGCACTCGAGCAGCACAAATCATATTGCAAACTCTTATTCCCCTCACTGAGCATCTCCAGTGAACTGGTTCCTTGTGCAAAATTCACCCTGGTATTCACAAAGCGCAAGCTCAGCTGTGGGGTCCCGGGGTACAGCTCCACCTCTTTAGCCACATGTGTTGTCTAAGCATCCCTCCCATTAGATATAATCCTTAGCAAACACCCAAACGTGGCTTTTCAGAGACAAATTTGCAATGCCTCATACACTAAGACGCTTCTTTGATGGTGTCTGAAGTAGTCAGATCAAAATGCTAGAAAACACTTTGAATTCAGATCCTCTACATTCAACAGCCTTTAGTTTAGCACCGTGACAAGAAGAAGAGATTTCTGTGGAGAAACCAAGAACTCAGTCCAGAGCTCAGTGAAGTAAATGGGAATCTCTCTATTGAGTTCAGTAGATTTTGGATCGGGTGTCAGATGGGATTTAAAAGTTACTAAATTCCTTTGGAGGCTACAACCTCCAAAGTTTTTGGTCTTTTTTTTTAGTTCCATTGCTAACATCTGGCTATCTGTGAAACGGATCATGCACAGACTGCGTGACCCTAATGAAAGGCACAACATGGGCAGAAAAAATTCAGACTTGTTTTCTTCAAGCTTGTTATTTCGTGTATTTACTCTGCCCTCTGAGGAGGGATATTAAAACTTTATTAAACTGTATTGCAAATGATTAGCTACCAAACTCTTCAAATGGCTTACTTCAGAATAGTTTAAAAATATCTTTCCTATTAGTTTAGCCCTCTGAAAGGACAAGCACCTCTTTGTCTCTCAAATCAACTTAATATTTAAATGGCAGCCTTATTTCCTTCCTGCATAACATGAGCTAAACTTTATGAAAATTACTCCAAATATCTGAGTAAAAATAATTTGGTCAGACAGACGATAGACCTGATTCCATCACTTGTGTTCTTACCTGCCAAAGCTTCTAGTTTTTTAAAATATGATTTTACTTAGACCTTGCTGCAGGATAGCTGAGCAGCGAAAGCTGAGCTTTGATACCCATGCACAGCTCCTGCTCCCGCGGGGCCGAGGCAGAAGGCACCAGGGGGTCAAGGGCTCTGGTGTTCAAACAGATACATCATTAAAAAGGAGGAAAAGTGACTTCATCCTCCTCCTCCCTCAGTAGCTCTGGTTGGAGAGAGAAGCTGTTACAACAGCAGAGCTCTGTCTGTAGAGATGGCCCCGAGGATAAATTAACCCCAGGACATGCTGAACACTTTTTGAGCAATGCTGGCAATGGTATGTGGATGGGAATTCCCGAGAGAAATCCCCATGCTGCTGGAAATGTTACAGATGATTCAGAAACATCCTCCTCCAACAGCAGTGCTTCAGGACGTTGTTTCTGCTCTGCTGAAGATCCTCGGCTTTTGGGAAAAAACCCAACGCTGAGCCCATTATCCCGGTATTTTACGTTGCCTCGTGCTGCAGAGTTTCATTAGGTTTCCTTTTCTAGTTAGCTTATCCTGCAAGTATAGTTACGCATAGGGCAGAAAAATCACTCGCTTAGGTCTCCTGTGTTGAAGAATTAGGGTAAAGGAATGCTTCAGCATATTGAAATACCCTCAGAAACCTGTAGCCTGATCCCTTTTCTGGCATGGAGACCACTGGAGAGTGTAGATCGTGCCCAATCTCATTTCCAAAGACACTGCAGCGTCCAGTCAGATCATGATATTGCCAGAAAGCTTCGAGAATTTAATATCCCCCCTGCACCTATGGCTATGCAGGAGATTACTGATAACCAGCTGGAGTCATTGCATATATTCCTGCTTGTAATAAAGTGAAGAGGCCCTTCCTAAAGGGACAGAGTAGCCAGGCCTGGACTGCTCTCAAAAATGTTGAGGGAACTCCTTAAACCACCCTTCCTCCATCTCTTCCTTCCTCTGCTCATACACCCAGTTCTGTAACATACATTAATTCAGCAGATAACCTTCCCGGGTGGGTGCTCAGTGACCAAAGCTCCTGGGAAAAAGCCCCATCCCAGCTCCCTTGTGAGGCTTCCCACACCTGAGAGGTTCTTCCACTGCTCCTGCCACTGCTCCTGGGAGGGAGGCTGCCCAGCCCTCCTGCTCACGGCCGGCCGCTGCTGGCGATGGCCACTCCTGGGAAGCTTCAGGGAGATGGTAAATGAAGGGGAACAAATCCTTCTGCAGGTCAGTAGAGATGGGCCTGAGCACCCAAGTTTGAAGCAAGGGCCAAACTCCCCTAAAAAACGTGTGACAGAGGCAAGGGGCAGGCCAGGGAGAGAAAGGGTGTTGGGCTTGGGCTCATCTGTGCAGTTTTCTTGTGGCTGATTGCGAAATTCGTCAGGTATTTCATCTGTTTCCCAGCACGAAGACTTGTCAGGATGCACTGTCCCAAAACACACACTAACCATCTATCTGCTTTTGATTAGAAAAGTTCCGTTGTGAAGAAACAGAAGAGAGTCTCTGCAACGGGAGCATAGCTGCGCTTCCCGTCACTTCCGGAGAGGGGGAAAATATCTTTGCTCTTTTGATCAAAGTTATATTTCTCTACATTGTTAAAAAAGGAAATATTAGGATGAGAAAGAAACCTCACCTTCCTTGGTGCACAACACACAAGGGCAGGGTTTTTTATTCATCCGTCATGGCATTTCTGAAATGGCACGGGTATAGATTAAGGCAAAGCTGAGATCACAGGGGTGGGGATGGACGGGAATTTCTTGATTTCCAAATAATTCCTGTGTACTTTGGCTGAATCCTTTAAGCTCCCTTGTGCTGCTGATATCCATCTGCAAGATGGGAGTAAGCGGATGCAGAATTTGCAAGCTGCCGTGAGGATGCACACGTTGAGATTGCAACAAATGCTGTTGCCGTGGGGTCAGATAAGCGTAAGTGTGTAAATACACTTGTCTTAAGTGCAGTTTTCTCTACAGAAACACTACACACAACTTTCCTCAAAAAAACCCAGAGACAAATCCTTTTAGGAAGGGCAAGTGCAAATGTGGGAACTGTTTTGGGTCTATAACCTAAATAAACACAGCCAAGGAAATCCAAGCTCCAGAGTTTCACACTTCACTGTGAAAAATTTTGGCTGCTGTCATCATGGATGCTTACCCTCTCCCTTGGGTACCCTTCACAGCAAAGACTAAGGCAATGTGTCACGTTCCTAGCTCAGATTTTAGGCCCTCTGGGGCAGGTAATGTTTATTTTTATGACTTCTGGAAAAAGTAGGAAAAGAATATGAAAACAGCATTCCTCTTCCACACTGACTATATGGTTGCTCTTACATATTTTCTGCAGCCAGGGCATGAAAGTCTACATATGCTAGGAGAACAGGAGAACATACTTGCAACCCTCCCTGCATGGCAAACATCACGTTCCCTTTTGCAGCACTAATGTTGCTTCATTGGGCAATCCATGGTGCAACGGCTAGCGTAGACCTGATATTTTTCACCTCTTTAGTGTAGACTTCCGATATGCATATAATAGAAATGCTAGGCAATAAGTAGTAAGAAACTAGAAGTGCAACACCCTCAAGCAGTATCCAAACAGGTATCTCACATATAGGCAACATTCCCTGCCAGCTTTCTAATATTTGTGAAATATGAAAATGTCTGCAATGATCTTGGGTATCTTTAAAAATGTGTCTGTTTTCCGGAGATTACTGCCCACCCATTTCTGATGCTGATAAAACTCCCATAGGCACTGAATAACACCCAAACTGGGATATCCCCCAGCCCCAGTACATCTGAAAATCCTGACACAAAATTAGGGCTAGCTGAATGGGGTTGGACAGGGGGGCCACCCCGAGAGGCGTAAATCTCCCCAGCCTGCTTTCTTATAGCTTCGTGCCTTACGTTGGAGCCTCCTAATAAAGTTCCTAATAAGGGAAAACTTCTGGCGTTTCGCGGGGCTGACGTATCCCTCGTCCCTAACCACCCTCCCCGCTCCGCAGCGCGAGGGCTGCGGGCTCGTGGGTGGCGGGAGAGCGCGGGGAAGCCGAGGGGACCTGACGTGTCTCCCTCAGCTGGCGTGAGAACAGCCTCGCTCGCTTGCTTGCTTTCATGAAACGTGCAGAAATGTATATATATATCTTTCAGACGTGTACCTTCTGCCAAACTTCAAAAGCCACTGCTGGGTGTGGAGGGCACTGACAGACACGAACACCACAATCACACATGCCTTGTTTCCTGCCTTAGAAAGACAAAAAGAAAACCCGATCCCATAAAAAAAATACAGCATGCTTCAAGACATTGCCGGTGCTCAGCAAGAGCAAGCCCGACCTCAGAGGCTGACGGCATCGCAGGCAGCAGCACAATCGGCAGATGCTCGCCGGCAGCCAGCGGCATTGGTGAGCGCTGGCTGGGGCACCGGCCCTGCTGCCCGCACCCCTCGCACCCCCATCTTCGGCATCACCCGCTGTGGGGCTCACAGCCCTGTCCGGTGGTGGCAGGGCATCGCCGCCCGCCCGAGACGGCACGGACAAGGCCAAGCCAGGCCTTGAACGTGCCCAGGGCTTGCAGGAACTGGGAATTTCTGGTCTGGCGGGTGCTTGCAGCCGCACAAGGCCCGTCA
>NW_009206880.1:7737-10827 GCF_000690835.1 Fulmarus glacialis | reverse complement strand
GATCTGCTGTTCTCATTGTCCAGCCAACGCCAGCCCTACAAAACCCACGTCCTGAAACAATCAGTTACTGTGTGAAATGGGAGTGGGTTTTATATGGCTGATTTTATTCTAATTAAATACTACCAGCTCACTCCCACTGTTTCCATACCAACACCATGGAGAATAGTGCAAATGGGTCTACGATCCTGTTTTCTTCACGCTTTCCAGCCACCTCTCCCTTGCCAGGTCCGTGGACCTGTCCTACGCAGCCTTGAGCAGCGAAGACTTTTATTATTAAATTTTCAGAAAGGTAGTAGACTAAAAATCACGAGAAGATGAGGAGAGGAGAGGAAAGAGGAGAGGAGAGGAGAGGAGAGGAGAGGAGAGAAGGAGAGGGCCATCGGCCAACAAGCCACCTTGAGCTTGCACAGCCGTGCAGGGCGGGAGCGGGATCAGGCCTGGCTGCTAGGCATTGCCAGGCAGCTACGTAAATAGGCAGGACAACATTTCGACACCAGGCGTGTCTGTTCCCAGTGTTTACCCCAAACCCTTCCTGATTTAAAAAAAAAACAACAAAACTGCAGTGAAATGGCTGAAACATGTTGTAACCATCTGTGAAACTCAGGCTATCATTACACGAGAGGAGGGGGGAAAGGGAGTGAGACAACAATTTGAGGGAAAAAACACCCACCAAGAGCCAGAAGTGGGTCAACAGCTAATTACAAACAGGGACCGAGAAAGGCAGCATCTCTAACACTTCTTACCTTGCGGGCGAGGGAGGCTCGCGCTGAGCTGACCGAGGAAAACGAGAGGGCTGGCGTGCCTCCTGCGCACCCCGTCGCTCTCTTGGCGTGCCTGGGTCTCCTTCCTCAGGCTGGCTGGGCTTTTTTTTTTCCTCTTTTTACGACACCCTCCCTGCCTCTCCCAGGTAAGCGGCAGAACTGGCTCTGCAGCAGGAAGTGGAAGAGGCATGCACGGCACGGCACGGCACAACGCCGCGGCGGCGGTGGGAGAGCCTCTGCGGGGGAGTGACACTTTGAAGCTTAAAACTCTCTCGACATGCCTGTGTGCGGCTCTCTCCCTCTCTCGTAGGAAGCCAGGCTGCCTCTGCGTGAGCTCTGCAGATAAATAACTGTAGGGGAAACCCGGTGTGATTCCTACATGGTGTGCCTCGCCGGGAAAGTCATTCTTTGCTTTTAGTCCTTGGTTGCTTACTGCCAATGCTGAACGATAAACCGACTGTGATTCAGACTACTGAAGACAATCACATGATGGGTGTAAGAACTATATAAAGAACAAAAAAAGGATTTCTCGTCTGTTTTTTTTTTTTAGGTTAGACTTCTAGACACTTCCAAGTTTCTCTCTACACCCCCAAGGAGCAGAAGCTCATTTTTCCTACAAGCTGAAACCCTTACGTATTCGCACAGCTCCTGAAAGCCAAGTAACGCCAGCGCTGACTGTGTGGTGGGGTTCAAAGAGCCCCGGTAAGCCACGCCGGCTGCTTCGTCTGCACACCACTTTCCTGAACCCCCTCAGTGCATCTCCCTGCCAAGAAGCTCTTCCTGATCTTTAGCCTACATTTTCTTAGTTTAACCCTAGGAGGAGTCTGACTTGGCTGCAACTTGTGCACGGCTCTTCATCCTCCAGGCATCCATGGGCGTGTGGTGGGGTTCAAAGAGCCCCGGTAAGCCACGCCGGCTGCTTCGTCTGCACACCACTTTCCTGAACCCCCTCAGTGCATCTCCCTGCCAAGAAGCTCTTCCTGATCTTTAGCCTACATTTTCTTAGTTTAACCCTAGGAGGAGTCTGACTTGGCTGCAACTTGTGCACGGCTCTTCATCCTCCAGGCATCCATGGGCTGCCGCCACACGCTGCCTTAACGCTTGATCGGCCAGCCTGTGCACACAGCGATGTCTAAACCAGCCCTGATGTCTAAACCAGCTTCTCCTTCTTGCACCCTTCCCATGGCATGGGGCCGGAGGAGGGAGCCGCCTGCCCGGCGTTCCTCCCCCAGGATGTGCCCGCTGCCCTGCCGGCCCCTCTTTGCAGTTGCAAGGTGAAGCTGTGACCCAGGCACTTATTTCCTCTCGTCAGGGAATGACTGCCCATATTTCTGGAGGGAAAATTCAAGCGGCTGTGAGCACTAAATACGTTTGTATTGGCGGCAGTGCAGTGACGCCCCGCAGCCTGAGCTTACCTTCCTCCTGGAGAAACCCCACGTCAGCCCTGCTGGCCTGCTGATGGTCCTGACCCTCTCCTTCCCTCCCTCCTTCCCTCCTCCAAGGTGCGGGCCAGCAGGATACCAAGCCTCCCTTTTGGGATGTCCCAGCATTATCCTTCACTGCCCCCAGACTGCCCAGGCAACCCCTGCTCTGCCAGCAGGTCCCAGGCAGACCCAGACGTCAAGGGCGGTCGATGCCTGTGGCCAGAGAGGCTGCATTACAACTGCGGCCGTTTTGAGTCAGCTCAAGGTTTAATCCCTCTGGTTTGGACTCAAGCGTGGCGGCTCTGCTGCACGGCTGTTTTGCACCACGAACACCCTGACAGCCGGCATTTTCAGCAGGGCTGCGTTAGCCCCGAGTCGTGCCAAACCCGGCTCTGGCGGCTGGCCTGCTCGCCGGCCTCCCCGCCGGCCTCCCACCTGGGAGCAGCAATGGCCCCGCTGCAGCCTGTGCCCCACGGTGGGGAAGGGAGGTGAGGGGCCCAAAGCCACATAGAAGCCAAAATCAGGGCATTGGTGAATGTAGGCAGGATGGGAGCGGGGAGGGAGAGCTGCTCTGAGGGGTGCCTGACCTTCCTGGGGCTTACACGAAGGACTTGCGTAGTGTTTGTAGTGCGTCGACCAGCTCCCCAGGGAGTGCAGGCAGCCATGGCTGGGCACGGGGGCTTGGTGGGCAGAGTCTCCCACTGGGACATTGCATCAATACCCATATTTGTGGGGTTTGTTCTAAAGGCCATCAAACACCTCTCCCTTCACGCAGTGGAGAGGCCTCCCTTGCCAACAACGCCTATGGACAGTCTTCCGTTCTCCACTGGTCATACCCTGGACACTGGGCTGCAACGCCCAGCAAACAACAGTGGCCGCCTGCCTCCCCCATAGACAGCTGCCAG
>NW_009206880.1:0-7683 GCF_000690835.1 Fulmarus glacialis | reverse complement strand
CTGTGGCTGTGACCTGCACCAGCCTGCCCCAGCAGAGCTCGGCCAGGGTCCCTGTCTGGTGGGGTGCCTGAGGGCCAGCATGCGTTCGAAGCATCAGGGAAGTGGCTGGAGAGAGAAGTCGCAAAACCTCAGGCTGTTCATTTCCACATAGATTCATACACACAACCACAGAACGGTTGAGGCTGGAAGTGACCTCTGGAGATCATGTGTTCCACCCCCCCTGCTCAAGCAGGGACACCTAGAGATGGTTACCCAGGACCATGACCAGCTGGGTTTTGAATATCTCCAAGGATGGAGACTCCACAACCTCCCTGGGCAACCTGTGCTAGTGCTTGGTCACCCTCACAGTAAAAAAGTGTTTCCTGATGTTCAGGGGGAACCTCCTGTGTTTCAGTTTGTGCTCACTGCCTCCGGTCCTGTCACTGGGCACCACTGAAAAGAGCCTGGCTCCATCCCCCTTGCACCTTCCCTCCAGGTATTTATATACATTGATATAATCCCCTTGAGCCTTCTCTTCTCCAGGCTGAACAGTCCCAGCTCTCTCAGCCTTTCCTCATACATCAGATGCTCCAGCCCTTTTATCATCTCTGTGGCCCTTCGCTGGGCTCCCTCCAGTAGCTCCATATATATTTTACTTGGCCACCTAGAAATGCCCCTGGGAATTAATGCTATCTCAGTCAGCATTCAGTCTCCTGGGGTCATTTCCATCCTGACCACTTGTACGTATCTTCCTTTGAAGTGGTATTTGTGGCCCAAAGAAAGGAGCACGGAGCAGCCTGGCTCCTAAGGACATGATGCCTGGGGAATATGCTGTGAAATCTGGCCCTTGTGTGAGCACTTCCAGGTCCAGAAATCACACCTACGGACCTAATGGTGTCTGCAGCTGCGGCCAAAGGACCAGTCTCTGTCCCCTCTTTAACTTGCCAAACCCCAGAAACCAGCAGGTACTTGCAGCAGTTCCTCTCACTTGAGCTTTATGTACTTTTCTTAGCAACCTGAGAAAGAGGAAAAAAAAAATGCTTGAAAGACACTCTCTGCTAACCGTGTTAACAGCACTGTCTGCTCAGTGGGTTTCAAAGCAAAGATGAGGTCCAGCCCAAACCCAAGTACCCTCCCACAAAGTTGTAGAAACTGCTATCAATTAATGCGTTTTTGGATCAGGACACTTAGAGAACAGATATCCAAGCTCATTTCAGCATTTCAAAAGCCTCCCTCGTCCCCAAAACTGAGGCCATCCTAATTGCCTCCTGAAGGCCTGTTTCATATTTCTGAAGTCTTCCTACTGACTTCACTGAAAACCGGATCAAACTGTGAACTCTTTAAAGTTAGGATCTCATCTGTACGTTATTTACAAGCAGAATGTGATGTGTCCTATTGGGCCCGTCATAGAAAGTACAGATTAATATTCAAGGGCAGGATGAATGTTTGCACTGGCAAGGCAACTAACATGGAGCTTTTTTATAAAAAGTGGCTCCTGGTCCTTCAGGAAGATAATGTCAATACCGAGTGCCGCTTCTTGTGTTTCCTACCGCATCTATACATTCAGAGAACTAAATCATAAATGGTTTTGCTTCCAAATGATTAACTGTTCAAATAAAGCACTGTAACATTGCTCCACTTTTAATATTGGTGCTGTGAATTAACCTGGAGACATTGCAGCGAGCATTTAATCCCATCTGCCTCAGCGTAACGCACACGACACTCTCGCTCCGGTTCTCTGCATTCGGCTCGCCCCTCGCTGCTTTTGCACTGTGAGAGAATCTGGGGCTTTCTTCCATGTCTTGCTATTTAGATTGCTAGGCACATGCCTACAAAAATATTTTCCACTTATTTTTTTTTAAGGCTCTTGTTTTGGCATTTTTCAGTCACGCCCTGGAGAGACACCTGAAAGGAAAGAAAACAGTACCTGAATGTTAGCTTGTGCAATGCTTCTAATTAAACCTTGCATAATGACAAAAACCCTCCTGCCATTTGTTAAGATTTTCCCCACAGCATTATGCATCCTTTTAATTAAAAGCAGAAACTAAGTGATACCTATTTTATTCCCCCTTGCTTCCAATTAGTCATCCATTGATTGTTACCCACTCAACATTTGACAATTAACAGAGCCCCCACTCTCTGCAGGACTGGGATATATAGTCCTTCAGAAATGACACGTCTAGAATAACATGAGGGGAGCTGCGTGGGCGAGTAATGGGGCGAGAGGTAGGGGGAAGGGGAGGAGAAGGCCACCCAAGTGGAACAAAAGACGTGTAACATATGCAAATGTTCAGTATGTGGTACGTGTTTTATACGCTGGATGTATATGAGGTCATATACAAAGCTCAGCTGGCAGCCGTGCTGCTTTTGGGAGGCATGGGAATTTGAGGGAACGCTTGAGCTCTCGTGTGATCAAACGTACCTAGTCCTCTGTCTTTAAGATGCAAAGCGGTTCCTCATTTGGCTCTTTGCCGCTGCTTTTTTAGGAGAGCAGGAGTCAGCATCTCCTTCTCTGTCATCACCAGAGCTGGGGACTGCGGGCTGTGTCAACACAGCTCCCACCAAGTCACCCCAAGACCCATTTGCAGCTACACACAGTCATGCCCAAGCTGCTGCCGACGGCCAGGAGCACGGCGGCTCCGGGGAGCAAAGGGGCCTCCAGGGAAGCCGCAGGCCCCTTCTGCATCGCCGCTCCCCCCTGGGAGCCTGGCCCAGCGGCAGGGACGGCCCCAGGAGGGGCGTGCTGGGACCACTGCCCCCCTTTCCCAACACCAGGGACCCTTCCTGTACAAGCAGCAACTGCTAGCTGGGGAAATCCAGCAGCGTAGCGGGGCTGGAAGGCAGCCCAGAGCCTGAACTGCGGCGGTGAATAAAGCGTAGGGGATGCCAGGGCTTTTGGGCAGGCCTCCAGCATGAGGGTGAGCCCCAGGGTCAGCGAGTAAAGCTACAACATGGTCAGAAAACTTCCCTGCATCCTTTTTTCTTTTTTCTTTTTCCAGATGAAAATCATCCATTACAGGGCTCAGGGATTTTGTGTGAAGCTGTGACAATAAGTAGCTGAGCAAACTTCACAAGACTCCGGGCGTGGGGGCTTGGCAACCAATGCTAATGCACAAAAAAGCAAACCGGAGCCCTCAGCAAGCTCTAGCCTGGCCGTAGAGGAAGGAGATAATCTCGTTTCTTTGCTCTTTGCCCTTTTAGCTATTCACAGAGCCTAATGCCGAGTGATTCCCAACAATGAGCCGAACAATCAAACTCCCATCTGGCCTGGTCAGGCAGATGCAACACTTGCCTTTCGGTCACAGGCACACCAGTCCTGTGATTTTTTTGCCCATCTTGAATATATACTGTTTATCCCCACCCATAACAGGGAAGATATTTACACTTGGTAACAGAAACTGCAGTTGAGGCTCACCAGCCTGCTCTAATCTGCTCACCTAAATCCCTGGCCACAGTGAAACACGGGCGCGGCGAGCACAGCTGGTGCTGCAGCCTTTGGATCTCCCTCTTCACAACATGATGCACAGCCTACCAGCTAATGAGCCGTTTTTCCTGGGAGGGCACTCTTCTCCCCTTTCGGCCCACCTGCATACTCGCACCACAGGCCCCAAACTGCAGCCAAGCCCTCGGAAGAAATGTCTTCCCCTCCCTGACTTTGAAATCAGCTGCAGGCTGCTCTTTGCGGTAGCCAGACACCCACAGCATCACCAGGCTGCCGCAGCAGCGCTTGCTGCTACCGCCCCTCTCCTGGCCTGGGAATAGGGATTATAACTGATCCAGTGGTGGGGGCCAGGGAAAAAATAAAAAAAGGAAACAAAAAAGAGAAGCTCTTTTGTTGTTAACACCATTCTGTCCTCTAATCTACTCATGTCCCAGTCTTACATTTTTGTTAAGCATTCAGCCGCAGGGGAGGAGTACAAGGAGATGGACTGATGTTTTTAGGCATAGATGTTTTGTGTGCAAATTGCATTTTGAGATATAGATAGATATACACACACACACAAGAACACTGGCTCTATTAAAAGTCAACAGAAAATATCTCACAGACTCAGGTAAAGCTAGCATTTCACCTCTAACATTCAAAATGAGTCTCACTAACCTGGTTTTAGCTGTCAGAAGTTCTCCTGACAAATTCAGAAGCACTGGGAAGGAGAGACTTGACACGCTACGCCAGCAGCAGCCTGGCAAGGGGCCTCTTTCCCTTTTCTGCTGAAAGGACACGGGTTCTGGTTTGGTCTGTGCAGGAAAATCCGAAATTGAAGTGCCCCCTTCTTCAGTTAGGATGGCAGGGAATGCTGGCCCAGCTGACAGGAGCCCCTTCAGTGATAACATTTCCCTGTGTCTGAGTCACAGGAAATTATAATCACTGCTTACGGAGATTGCAGAACACAATGAGATTTCTGAGCTACAAACAGACTTCAATTATTCTTGAAAAACAGACAGACCCTCAAACTGACACAATTGGAGAAAATAAATATCCTTTTGTCTGCACTGCTGGTGGTAATTTCCCATTAGACAGGAAAAGCCTTTGATGAATGAATATTGTCTACACATTAGAAGAGGAGCTACTGTATATCTCCTAATAGCTCTTGCATGCTTGCATGCTTCGGCTCAGCCTCATGCGAGGCCCTTAAACCCCTCGGGTACAATGTGGTAGCATTCATTAGTGTGCTGCATTTTTTATTGCAGCATTTGAGAAAAGGATGGTGCATATTAAAATAAATTTGAGCAACTTCCCACTCACCTTGAAGTTATGTGGCAAGGTCAAATACATTTAGCAATCTGCCTTCTCGGTCTGCAGGTAGTCCTTTCCAGTCTAGAGGCTTCAGGAGAAACACTCGCACTGAAGACAGATTTTCCATTTATGATTATTCTTGTAATTTTAGCAGTTAATCACTTTTCTGTTTTTTATTTACTTTGCTTTTCTACAGTGGTAATTAAATCAAAACCAGAACGTCAGACAGAACTAAGTTGAACACTGCTTGCAGAAGCCAAAGAATATCTTGTTCGTGCCTTTGACAAACTTTGGATGTTTTCGAAGACCCACCAAGTCTCATGTCATTTCCTTCTCATAGAAATATGTCAACAGGCATTAATCGTACTAACCGTCCCTTTCGCAGCAGTGTTGCATTTCCACCTGTCATTTTTCCTGGGACTGGTATTGGATCAAGCTTGGCCTAGAGATGCCTGGGTCACCCCACGGAGTCTTTTCAGCTGCTGGCAGGTCGCCTTTTCTGGAATTTCGCCACCACACCAAGGATCAGCTGGGAGTCAGGTGGGCTGGTGGGGCAAGCGTTTGGCCAATTGTTTTTATCTGTACAGGATTTATTTAGCCTTACATTAAATAAATTACTGGAGGGAACAGGAGATTTTTAATCTGATAATTCAATGTTTACAGTCACCACACAGCTATTTGTGGTATATACATGGTGCATATGAAAAGGTTTTTATTAATTTATAGCAAAAATGCTAACAACCTTGTTTAAATTTTTGCTAATGTTTTTATTTGAGAGATTAAAAAACCCAAACAACAAAACTCCCAACATTAAGAAAAAGAAGCAGAAGAGCTACCGATGAGAAATGGTCTGGATTTGCCACTCAACAGCGGCACCAGTCTGCACACAAGCCAGCTGCAGGCAGAGATGCGGCAGAGACCAACATGGTACTCATAGACTGAATGCGATACAAGAAACAACAAACCCAAGAATCAGAAGTAAAGGCCATAAAACCCCAACAACGCCCCATCTGAGTCTTACTTCCAACGAGAAACGTAGGCAAAACTAATGTTTTAGGTTCATCCCGCATTACAGATGGAAACTGCGCGTAAGTTTGTGGCATAGCAAAGGCTGCTAAGGAACTTGGCAGAACGGCCACGCTTTGCCACCGAGCACTGGGCTGAGTATGTGACATTTTGGCTTCGCCAGCCCGCTGAGTTGCTACGGAGTCCTCAGTTCAGTGGATGACATTTTAAGGCAGGGGGGTAGCTGTGGGAAAAAGAGGACCACGACCTGCTTTGTAAGTACTAAGAGGAAGCTAAAAGTCCAACAAGAATTATGGCCTCTTCAGTACTCCACAGCTACAGGTACAGCAACATTGAATATATCATGTACATAACATTACTTATAGACTCTACATGTAAAACGTTAACCAATTTATCATGGAAATCTGGTAACAAGCAACATTGCCATATAAATTCACACTTCAAGAAAGGCTAAGTGTGGAACCTTCCTTTGCAAGAGGATTTTCAGTCAATGTTTTGTATAGAAAATATTAAAACAACAATGACAATTTGTTCTCTGAATCTCAATTCATTACTGGGTTAGTTTTCAGGAACGGAAAAAGGTTCTCTTTAGAAAATGTGTGTATATTCAGAATATGAATTCACAATCTAAGTATTAAATAATTAAAAAAAAAAGTTTCAACTGTCAGGAAGTCTTACTTGATTGCAATATTTTAAAGCAATAACAGCAATACAAGGCATAGAAAATCTTTTCCTGCAACACTTGTAAATGTAAAAGTATTCACGTTAAATGCAACAGAACTATTAAAGAATAAACCGCTTGTAGAACAGAGAAATGAGAGACGAGCTATGCATTCAACCATCTTCCTTACAGTTGAACTCCAGCTGTTTAAAAACATATTGACTTCATAATTTGGAAAATGATGCCCCATAGGTAACTGGTCTGCACACTCCTATGAAATATGATGCCCCAAATGGCATGACACCCCTTCCTGAAAAGATTTTATCTCATCTCCACCATTATCTCCATAGTTTAAACAAAAGAACAACTATCCAAATGTAGAATGCTCTTTTTTTTAATTACTAAATTAAGAAAGTTAAACAGTTTTAAAATGTAAACTTGCAAATAAACCATAACAAAATGTAATTAAGACTTTAAAATTTGCAACTCAGTATTAAAAACTCAATAGAAATAGAAAGGAATTTTTTTTTTTTGGTTAAACGTAAGTAATTCAAGGCTGGTACAGACAACTGAAAAGGTAATACTTTGTTCTGTGCATCCCCCATGAAATGTAAAGAAGTGCATAGTAATTCCACTGGAGAACTTGCAGACATAGAGAAAGTAATTTCATTAGCAGTACAGGACATTTAACACACTTATTTTACAATGGAAAAATGTTACACATAAAACAGAAAAATCCTAGTTGCATGACCAACAGTTTAGCAGGTGGACATGGCTAAAATGCTATGATTTTAAGACCATCTGAATGTGGTTACACTGTTTAATAAATCTTTTCGAAACATTTCAGTATACATGTTTTGATACAAGAAGTCCTTGCAGTTTCAATTTTCCAGTTCAAACGGTGATGGTGTAGTTTTCTTGCTTTAAATATGTTCGTTTTAATTTCAAGAACAAATCATCACACACTTGTCAAACATTGGAAACATTACTGTAAATACAGCACATGATTCCTGAAAGAGCAAAGTTACAACCATCTACAGGTACATAATCATAAACAAAAAGTGCAATCCAATTTAAAAAAATCATGCTTGGCAAAAGCCAAAAATTAGATCACTGGCTTTCAGAATCCCACCAGTGTTTTCATGTCTGCAGTAAAATTATCACTTTCTGGGTACTGCTGCAGCAGGATTCATTCAATTCCAAATGAGTTTCCTCTGCAATAGCACCCATATACTGTATGTACAGGTATGTATATATATTATATATATTTTATATATAAAAA
>NW_009206879.1:714-1010 GCF_000690835.1 Fulmarus glacialis | reverse complement strand
GCCGGCACCCCTCTGCCCTATGGACCAGCTCTTGGGTACGTTGAGCCCCCCTGCACTGCCTGTCCTCAGGATCATCCCACTGCAGTACCTACACCCCGCCATGCACCAGCCCGTTGGGGTACCTAGAACCTCCTGTCTGCCTCCTTGACGCCTCCATTGGGATACCTGGAACCTCCCCCCACCTCCTGCCCTGTGGAGCAGCCAATTAGGACAAGAGGTTTTAGGTACCCTGTGATGAGCCCATTGGGGTACCTAGAACCCAGCCAGACCTCCTGCCCCATGGAGAACTCCGCTGG
>NW_009206879.1:0-240 GCF_000690835.1 Fulmarus glacialis | reverse complement strand
CCCCCCTGCCGGCACGTCCAGCCCGTGGCCGCGCCGGGGGGCTCATCCAGGAACTGTGCACAGGGGGCCGGGCGTTAATGGGAGGTCCCCATGGCACCTAGAGGGGGGGACCCCGACCTCGTGCAACCCCCCCCAGGGCTCACCTCGTCCGAGGACTGTGACAGGGTGTGGTAGGGGTAGGAGCACTTGGTGGCAGTGGGGCCGGGCAGGCGTGGGCTGGCGCTGGGTGGTGGGGAGTCC
>NW_009206878.1:0-4709 GCF_000690835.1 Fulmarus glacialis | reverse complement strand
GGAAGGGGAGGGATGGGGGGGGCAGCTCCCCCCTTCCGAGAGAAGCAACCCTGCAGCTATGGGGAGAAAGTCGAGGCGAGGTGCAAAGCCTGCCGCCCAGCAGCAACCGGGATGGGCGAGTGGCCGGCTGTATTGCCAGCGGAAGGCGCGCTTGTAACGCAGGGGGTAGCTGGAGGTGGCACCGAATATATAGGCACAGGCATACATATGCTCATACAAGAGATGTGGCCAGGCGTAAAGCACAGTGTGTTGCCGGCAAAAAAGATAATAATTATTTCCCCCGTCCCCGCAAAGGAAACTTGCACGGTGTTACATCTCCCCAAGAGCAAAAGCTGTTCAAAAGGAGCCTCCCGCCCTAACCAGAGACGAAGTTTCTGTGTCACTATTTGAGGAGCTGCAGTATTACAAGCGCACAACCCTCCCTTCTTCGTCCCCGACCCAAAGGGAAGCCCTGGGGCCCCGGCCGGGAGCAGGGGCTGCCCCGCAGCACCGCCGCCCTGGGGCCACCGACGCTTCCCCTGCAAAAGTTCCGCTGCTCCCTGACTGCTTTTTGCACTTTGCAGAGCCATATCGCTCAGCCTGAAAACCAGAAATCTCCAAATGCCAAGGCCAAAGTCGCTCCCCAGGAGATGGGTCCGTTACCCAGCCTCCCACCGGGCCTCACAGGCAGTGTAAATATGCCTCTTGCAGAACTGTTCACCGCTCAAGGAGTAATGCGAAGTCCCAGTTTGTTTCGAAATCCACAAGTGTAAAATGGAGTCACTCTGTATTTAGAGTGCCCCACTAAAGCTCCTATGCAGTATTGCTTGCCATTATCCCCTATTTCCCTAATCCCTTTTTTTAAAAAGCAAATCATTGCAAGCGGCAGTTAGAAAACCACAGAACTGGAAACGCAGTAATTGTCCTAAATGGCGCAGTTTTTCTCAATGCACACCTTCCTGATGCGTAACAATTTCCCCATATCCTTTAGCACAAGATGGCCAGGTAGCTTGAAAAGATGCCACGCACACAATAGTCGAAAAATTGGTGTTCTATATTTTAAAGAAGATATTGCAGAATGTGCTTTCCTCCATGGAAATGTTGAGGATTTTTTTAAAATATCTTTAGGATAATAAAGCAAAGTGTAATGAAGGGAGCTGAGAAAGCAGACCCTGATTTATGCTAAGAAACACAAAGTTATTCTGATAGTCAGCAAAAGACTTATGTCCTTTTATCATAAATCTGGTGAAAGTGTGAGCAACCACACACCTAATTTGTTCACACCTTTTTCCGGCTGTTTCTTCCCAAAGCTAAACCAGAGATTGCTTCATGGAATATAACTGAAGTGTGGCAGGATTTGGCAAGTGCGTACTTACAATCATTCGTACTGAAAGATTTGTTGGACTGCACCACATATCCTTACTCTGCCACCTTTACAGCTGTGAAGGTGTTGATGGCTGGATTAGCCATCACATCCACAAATAAAGCATTGGAGATTTCATTTCTTGCTTTCTACTTTCATATTCCTAGACCGGAGGCAAAGGAGAAGCCAACACCCTTTGATCGTTGTTTAGTCTCAGCAGGCACAGGCACGGGCCGAGGGTAGTGGAAAGGCACTACGGCAGGCAGAAATGAAGTGGTGTTTTAAATCGCTTCAGCTGCGCACATCTCCCATCACTGCTCTATTGAAAATTTAAACTGGAAAATGACAATGAAAAGCTGGAATAATGGGAAAAGCAGGACACGAAATTCGATAGACATTGCTACGAGCTTGAAGGGGAGAGACTTAAAAGGTCAGAGAGCAAACGGGAATGGCCACAATCATCTGAAGGCAGTTGGAAGGTAAGTTGATGGACACCGGTTTGACCTGTGGGTCAGCAAACTAGTTTAACTCTACCTTGATCTGTGCAACGCAGAGACAAGTTCCCGGCTCCTATCAAACAACTCAATGCCCTTATCTGGAAGGGTTTAGTAAAAGTAAATCAACTACAAAAAGGAGCTATTCAGCCTTCAAGTGCTGGGTTTTGCTGGTAAAAAAAAGAAAAAATATTTATGTTTTCACACAGCCCGGATCCAAACCGACAGCTCCCAAGTGGCAGAAACACACGCTCTTTCCCGGAGGAAGGATGAGTTTTGTCGCCGGCTCTACCCCACTGCCAGACTGCCCTGAGACGGAGCAACCAGTGCCCCAAACAAACCAGCAAGCTCCTGGCTAGTGGCATTTTGGCAGCGCTTTCTTTTCCGGGTGTATCAGAGAAGCAGTACTAGAAGTTACCCACTGCCCCACTTCCCTTTCCTTTTCACTTGGTTCTCAACCTATTCCATCAGGACAGAAACCTTCAGGTAACATAAATGCTGCCTCTCGCTCCCACTGGGGAAAGCTGGTGCTGCTCCACCACTCCATTTACACGACATTAAAAAAAAAAAAGAAAAAAAAAAGAAAAAAAAAAGCAGAGCAAACTGTTGCTTTGTTTCAGTAGGAAACTTTGCAGGCCTCTGAGGGTTGCATCTGTAATGAAGCAAATTCAGAATGCAGCTCAGAGAAACTCAACCAGAACAACTCCTGTTTCCAGTGGACATTAAAAGCCCCTTCTAATCCCTACACCATGCAGAGAAACAAAATCTTCAATGCATCTGCAGTTGACTGGTCTGCACTGTTTTGCTCCACATTTTAATACCTGCTGCTTAGGTTATCGCTGATAACGTGCTTTAAAGTATGCACAAAAGATCTTTCTGCCATGCAGACTCCATGATTTTTCAGCACCCCAAAAGTGAGCATCGCCTCCCTGTGTAATCCAAGAGGCCAGATTTCCAACCAGGAACAACACTTCCCCCATGTCCCCCGCAAAAAAAAAGTGTTTAAGAGAAAGTGTTAGCGGTTTTTTTGCCAAAACGCCAAGCAAATGCCGTAACTGCTTTTCTATCTCGAGAAAAAGACGCTGTTTTTTTAGGAAACCCTTGCAATGGTGTTTTTATTGTTGTTCAGGGACAGCTGTGGACAAGGTTTAAAGGACACAGCGAGGGCGGTGGCGCGGGACCGGCTGGTTGGCAGCACCCCGCAGCCCTCGAAATCGCCCAGATTCCCGGTCCTGCGGGGAAAACGCCCCCGGACGAGAAGGGAGTTTTCACGCACAACCGCGAAGTTTCTCACCCCCGAGACCTGCAGAAGTTAGCGCTCGCTACGGCAATTAGCATCGCTCCCAGCCACAAACATGTCACCTAAGAATAAAAGCGCCGGACCACTTTTTGTTTTGTCTTTTGAAGCAATAATGACCCTTAGCATTTCAGTATTAAATCGCTCTCACGATAGATCTGGCGCGATGTGAAAAATAAAGTCCGAGGAGGAGGTATAGGCAAAGCAGTCCCTCGTACACAGCCGGTTTTGCGAGAGGCACCGTATCGTTAGTTTGATAAAAATAATTTAAAAAAAAAAAAAGTGTTAATGCCTTTCCTTTAGTTTCCTCTACTAGTGCATTATGAAAAGCACGACGCCGAACGCCAACTTATTCTTTTTGACGCCTCCAAGCTGCTCTCGTTAGGTGCTACAATTTACAACGGGACGGAATTCGTTGTATTTTCACTTTTCTCAGAAAGTCTAGAGAACGACTCATGCCATATGAGTTCAAAGTAAATCATCGCCTGCAACGATGGAATTAAAAAGAAGAAAAAACATTGGCTGACCTAAGGTAGAATGTTTTATCTGGAGTTTATTAATACCATTTAAAATATTACAGATAAAAATCAATTACATTTCATGCATTTAAAATGCAAATCTAAAATGTTCCAGCGAAGGGCTTTCCATTTCAATGTGAAATATCCAAATTATTTCAACATTACAATGAGACAATTAGTTTGCAGCATTGCAAACCGCTAATGTAGTGTCAGGAGTGTTTATTAACATTTATCAATATTATTTTCAGGAAATACACATAGGCCAACGTTAGTTCAGTTTCACTTGGACAGTTTATTTAATACATGGGTCGTGGCAAACCCACTTTATGAAATATAGGAGAACTCTCACCGTAACTATACCTGAACTGCCAGCAAATGCAAATAAGTACATGCTCCATTAAATTAAATGTCATTCAACATTTATCAAATATTGTTTGCTTAATTACAGTTGTATGCCTACCTAAATTAATATTCAAGCAAAACCTATATCCTGAAGTGAGATTTGATGTACGCTTCAAGGAACGAGTCCAGAAAAAGAATGCAGTGAACCAGGACTGCAACAATAACGCTTGCTCGT
The DNA here is from genome assembly GCF_000690835.1 of Fulmarus glacialis. Classification (NCBI taxonomy): domain Eukaryota; kingdom Metazoa; phylum Chordata; class Aves; order Procellariiformes; family Procellariidae; genus Fulmarus; species Fulmarus glacialis. The sequence goes on along the minus strand of NW_009206878.1, from coordinate 481 downwards.
GACAGGAAAAGAAATAAAAATTACAAAAAAAAAAAAAAAAGCTCAAGTGTACTTCAATATATTTTCAAATATTTACTGGAAGTAATTTACAAGAAAAATACTATACAAAATCGTCTCCTGGACAACTGCACCTCACACCGATACATTGGTGGAGTTATATTTAATTGTTAGCTAATCTAGAACGATTCCCCAGTTGTACAAACCTATAGGTTCAGACGTATTTTACAAATATTTTATTTTCCTATCCCCCCCCCAGCCTCCCTTTTTGGCATTGGAACTACAGCTTCGCTTGAAACCCACGGTGCTTCTTCATTTGATTGGAGTTAAAAAATATACTTTCAACCTAATTATTTTCAGCGTATTTCGCGATTCCTACTCAAACGGGAATTATACAAATGCGCTGGCAAACGTAATGGAATTTGGACTCGGGGAGGTAAACGATTTGTTAAAATTAAAAAAAAAAGGGGAGGGGGGGAGAAGG